>NW_024882984.1:0-153007 GCF_019059575.1 Amphibalanus amphitrite | reverse complement strand
TTTTCATTTGCTTCTTTTGAAATACCTAATAATTAAAAAAAATATGTCGGTATTTTGTCAAGTTTTCAAAAATAAATATAGTGAAAACCAAAAAGAAAATATCAAAGTACTTTCAGTTGAAACATTTTTCTGACAGCACTACAGACGAATCAAGAGAGGCAAGTGCTCAATGAGTCAAAGCAAGACAACTTAAGTTAATTGAGAATGTTTTGAGCAGATTAAATGCAAAAAAGACATAAGATATTAAGTTTTTAATTCAGTCACCTCTATTGCTACGGAAGTGCGCCACATTTGTATGCTATTCCGTTTGTAATGCGCATCGGGCCGAGAGCCAAACCATGGATGAAAGAAAGGTTCTCCTTCATCCATGGCCAAACTAGATCCGTTTGACGTCACTGATACGAATTTGCTCATGTAGTATGTGCACTGAATGCGTTCTTGGGGAGCTGATGCGAATTAGCGTAGTGCGTATTTGGAACGGGTCGCTCATGTAACCGAGGCACACGATTCGGGACGTATTTCACAAGAACTATTCTTTGCTGACTGGAAGCGTCAAAATGCAAAATACTAAGCATTTTTTTATTGGCTGCCTCGTAGAAAATAGCAAAAAAAAGTCGGTATTTTGGTTTAGTCTTTGCATGTGAAATAAAATGAATGAAATATTTTGATAGATAATTTTTCTGACCACCATGCTGTCGCTGCATCGCGAATCAGTGCCCACTGACTTAAAACAAGAAAACTTTGTTCTCATTTTTTGATTTCATGTTAATTTTAAATGTTTTTGAGCCTATCAAATGATAAAAGTATTCAAAATTTAGTTCAGTCGTCCCGGTAAATGCCGCAACTGCGCCATCCCAGCCAGCAATTTTGCTCCGGGCCCAAGCAGGCTCAAGTGCGGATTGCCCGAGATTTTTAGTCGGGCTAAAGTCGGCTAGGGCTTGGGCTAAAGTCGGCGTATGACACAAATACGCCGACTAAAGCCCATGCTCTGCCGGAGGTATGCCCGCTCTGCGAGCTCCGGACAGCTGTAGTTTAGCCCTAGTTGAGCGACGATTGGCGTTAGCCCGATTTAAGCCCGACCAGTGAATCCATTTATATAATGGAGATTACTCTGGGCCCGAGCGGGCTGAACTCCGGCAAGCCCACTCTGTGTGCCCTGTCTATCCCGACTTAAGCCATAGAAGTGAATAGGGTTTATACATTGCAAACTGCTGTGGCTTTGCTCGGGTTCGGCTCGAGTGATGGCTCCTTTTTTCTCAAGTCTCGACTTGACTTCATCTTGCTTTTGCTTCACACTGGATCAAGTAGCAAGGAGCAGCCAATGCACTTTCAGCAGGTTGTGCGGTTTCAATGCATATTTAAAATTGTTACGGTCACTCAATGCTCTGTTAACCGGTCATCGAGGCTCGAGCATTGCAAAAGGAAAGTAGTGGTTGACTTTGATTGAATGTATATTTCAAACGACTACAGACACGTCAAATGAAATACAAATAGATGAAACAGTGGACTGCAAACTGCAGCAGTAATATGGCATGAGTCATGAAAAAACGCCATCAAAACTATAAAACAATCACAAGGCCCGCTAGCCTCCCTCCCCGTTCATAATACTTGGTTAAACACTCAACTGAAAGCATAAAGTAAGGACAGCAAGTAATCGCTCATAAGACATAAAGCAATAAGCAAACAATCGTTTATAAGGAACTTCACTCTGGTGAATGGGAGCTTTGGAGGCGTCTGGCTCCTCCACACACACACACACACACATCTGCAGTAGGTGGTCGGCCAGCTTTCGGCGCAGTTTCCGTATATGTAGGTATACCTACTTAATTATAAGCAGGCAGTTTCCGCTAAACCACTTGGCGAGGGCGACTGCGGCGTCCACCCGGTCCTGGTTTGTATAACTATTCCATTTTTTTGGAACCATTTGCTCTAATGGTACGTACCTGAAAGAGATTAATTGGTTTAATTTACATTGCATGTTTGCTTGAAAAAAACTTATGATGTTAATACTGTAAAAACACTTCTCATTGATCCGTATAAAATGTTCATTTGATTTAAATGCGGACAGAGAATGAACGTGCTCGGTGATAACAGCGGCGTCACCACGGTTTCAGAACTTCTAGGGACACTTTTCCAGGGCATCGTCACAAACCTTTGCTTGAGTCTGGTCGCCAATACCCACCTACCCCAAATCTGCGTTCCCCGTTGGATTTCGGCGACTTTAATTTAAAAACTAGGTAGACTAATTTAGATTTATTTTGGAAAAAAATGAAGAGGGTACGCGGTAGTAGGCATATCTATTCTTCGATCATGAAACGCGTGCCCACATCCTACTGCCTAGTGCCTATGCATGTGACACATTGGTACTTTCAGAATCGGCATTAAATCGTATAATCGGCTCCAACTACTGAGCTCATCCTTGAGCCACTCTACTCGCAGGTCTTCGGCACTCAGCGGTTTGATTCCCATCTCAATGACGGTACAAACCGACCGAGTGCACGAGTCGAGGCCAATATCTGCGGTCACTTTTTGGCTTTGCCCTTCTTTCATTGTCTTCCAGACAAACGGATCAGTCCATCCACGTGCGGTATTTCGGGTCCCGGGCGATACCGCACCTCGAACTCGAATCGAGCAGCCTCAATGCATCCCTCACAAGTCATGAGGAGCATTTGGGTTCCGTACCGGCCTCAAAGGCTGCTATGGGGCCCCAGAGGCCGGTGTGGGCCCTCAAAGGCCAGTTCGTGACGCCCAAAGGTAAGCCTTGGGGTCCCAGAGAACAAATTGGACCTAGTGTGAGGCTCTTAAATACTGGTATGGGTCCTCAGAGACCGGCATCGATCCTTCAGAAGCCAGTACGGGGCCCTCAGAGGCACATAAGGGCCAGTCCTGGGTCTCAAAGACAAAAACTGAACCATCAGAGGCCGGTGTGCTTAGAGGTCGGTTTGGGGGCCTCAGAGACCAGTTAAGACACTCAGAGACCAATACAGGTCCGCCTAATGGCAATTTGAGACCACCAGAGGCCGACTTGGGCTCTCAGAGGCTAATGTGGGTCCCTATAGGCAAGCATGAAACCCTCAAGGGTCAGTGCGGGCCCTAAAGAACGGCGTGGGCTGGCGTTGGACCCCAGATGCCAGCAGAAGGCCCCCAGAGGCCAAGATGGGCCCTCAGAGGCCGATGCGGGCCGTTAGAGGCTGACACCCGGGTCTTCAGAATCCAGTGCGGGCCCTCAGAGCCTTATATGGGCCCTTACAGGCCAGCATTGGGGCATCAGAGGTCAGTGTGGGTCCTAAAAGACCTGCATGAGCCAGCGTTGGACCCCAGAGACCAGCAGAGGGCCCCAAATGTCAACATAGGCACTCAGAGGCCGATGCGGGTTCTTGGAGGCCGGCATCGGGTCTTCAAAATCCAGTATAGGGCCCTCAGGGACACCTAAAGGCTAGTCTTGGTACTCCAAGACAGAAATGATGCCACCAGAGACCGATGTGAGCCCTCAGACGCCGGATGGGCCCCTGAGGGCCGGTTTAGGGGCCCTTAACCCGCGACCTGGTGGGGTGGCTATTTTTTGCCCCCCCCCCCCTCCAGACTTTTCGATATATCTCCAGAACCGCTGCGCTGATCGTCACCAAACTTTCAGTACCCTCCCGGACATCAATTTTACACATTGTGACCAAAAATTTTTCCAAAGGCTATGATAGATTGGCCGGAAATGACGTCAGAGTGACGTCATGTTCTGCCGTTTTCGACCCAAAAAAGGGTTTCGCGGGAAGAGCTGTCAGGCCTATAGCTTTGCAAATACAGAAAAATGATAAAGACATAAAAGCTGTAGATTGGACAGGGCTACAAAACTACTATCTCGGATTTTTAAAATTTTTGGATTTTGACCCCCAAAAATCAAAAAAATTGATTTTTTTAGAAAAACTCAAAAAAATTCCAAAAAAAAAATTCGAATTTCGAAAAAAAAAACCGGAATATATGTGATAGTCCCTGCGCTCTTCGATATACATACCAAATTTGAGATCGATACCTTTTTTTGGCGAAGTTATAGCGAAAAAAACTGTTCAAAATTGATGACGTCAAATTTTCAAACTCAATTTTTAGCAATTTTAGACCCCGTAGCGCAAAACAAAGACCACCATTAGACTCCCCGTGACGAGCTGCATCGAATCAATACCCATTTTATGCAAAACTATCAACTTTAAAATTTGACCTTTTTGGCCTGACCTTGACCTGATCTTGGCCTGAACTTCACCAGAAAGTGACCTAAGCCGTACCTGATAGTCTTATAACCAACACCATTGAGTTGGAAATGAAAAATTGGCCATAAAACATGTATCACACAACCTTAGTAAAGTTGGGCTCATGTGACCTGACCTGTGACCCTTGGTGACCTGACCTGTGACCTGACCTGGTATTGCCAGTGACCTCTAATAGCAACATATCTACTAGGCAACTGACGCCCTACCGCTGATTCTCGACAAAATGCGTTTTCCTTGGTGTTATAGCGCATTCCCTAGAAGACCCGTGAACGGTGAAACATTTCATCTTTGACCTGACCTGTGACGTCATCGGTGACCCCGAGGTCAATGAAATTTGGTTTCCTTCGACAAATTTGACAGGCCTTTCGAACGCCGTTTGAATTTTGCGGATCCGTCCAGTGGTTTCGGAGATACGAGGGGGGCAAAAAATAGCCCCCCCCCCACCAGGTCGCGTTATAAACGGACCCCACCAGGGCGCGGGTTAAATGCCAGCAGAAGGCCATCAGAGGTCAATGCGGGTCCCTCACGGTCGGTGGGGCGCTTGACCACCACGGAAGGGTCATCAGAGGTCAGTGTAGGACCCTCAAAGACCGGTATGGGAGCTGTTAATAGCTAGCGTGTGTTTCTTGAGCCTCGTGACAATCGAATAAGGGCCGGGTTCCCGTACGCCCATGGGGGCCCATCGCTTGTTTTTTTTTGCGGGGGGGGGGCAAATGATATGATGGCTCCCTGATTTTCCTTTGAGGGGCATGACCCTGATACCCCCACCCCCCTCTACCCGCCGTCTCCGATCCCCACTCAGATGTTCCAGAGGGAATTTTAGGAATGAGATTTAGGAAATGTTGGCTTGACCAGCGCAGCGGCCGGCCCAGAGCGGTGGCCCAGTACCGCCCTGATCCTGACCTCCCACCGGGTCCACGCGCACTATGGCGACCAGCCCCTCATACAGCTGAGTCTGCCCCAGCTCGTAACCGGCGCGGCGCAGCTGCATGTCGTTATCGGTCGGGTTTATAAGCTGGGCCTGGATGTAACCAGCCGAGTTCGTTTCAGCAATCATGCTGGGCACCTCCAGAATCGGCTCGGGTGTCTCCTCGGGTGACCAGGAAACAAACTCGACCAATTTCTTGGACGAGTGCCGGCCTGCCGTATCCAGCTTTACGGCGACCACACACACGTGCCTGTAGGGCACCGTCATATCTGTGGGGAGGCACACCGCTCGCGGGCCTTTTTATTTACCGTGGCGATCTGTTGACGCCACCGTTCACAATATGTGTTGGGAGAACTGAGCAAGTTGCGGCCATTATCGTGTCCCGGGTTCTTTGCGTGTCCCCAGCAAATGGAGCTCCAAAAACTTCTAGGGACAATCCCTAGTAGTTTTCGATGATTTCAAAACTTCTAGGGACAATGTCCCTAGTGTCCCTAGTGGTGGTGACGGCCATGGGTGATAAGTAGATAAATATTTGTGTTTTGTATTTCATTTTCCTGGGTCAGAAGTGCTGGTATTTCACAAAGATATAAAGGCACGGAATGCAGCTTTTCTGAGCGAGGGTATAAGTCGCCAGGCTGAACAGCTATTCAGCTTCATGTTTGATGGCGTCAAACTCAGTCAAAATCATGACGTTTACATACGATCAAGCGCACCATTCAATACACTTACCTACCGTAAAACTCTATGCCAGTCCACTTGATAAGAGCAGTGAGCACTATCCCTTCTTCGCGCTGTCACACGCGCCCAAACATCAATCACCAAATGCCCCAACACCGGTGTGTCGTTTCGTCGCACAGCGCACAGACTGTCACAAACGCTGCACATGATTGGCGCAGAACTGCGCATGCGCGAACAGCCGAACAAGTATGGCTAAGCTCCGGCTTTACTCCAGTTAGCCGAAGGACACAGCCAGCTTGATCAGCCCGCGCTCCGCCCAAGTTAAGCCTGTTTTGGATGCGCGGGCAGATGTCGGGCTGAGCTACTGCTATCCGCACGTGGGCATAGCTGCGGCATGCCCCAGCTCAGCCCTAGTAAAAAATACAATGGTTTTGATCAAAGTGGGCAAACCCAAGCTAAGCCCAAGCTGCCCGACGCTTGCCACGGTTCAGCCCAAGCGAATTGCTGGCTGGGATGACTGTACGCTAATCCTATTCCGTTTGTGATGCGAATTACCGGCCGTCGAGGAGTCAGCCCGGATGAGCCAAACAAGATCCGTTTGACGTAGATAAAACGAATTAGTCTCATGTAACCGGTGCCGTAGATACGTTTGTGGGGAGCTGATGCGCATTAGCGTAGTGCGTGTTTGGAACGGATCGCTCATGTAACCCCGGTAATAGAGTTCAGTGGTTGGCTCGCTGCCAAACGTCCGGGAGCCAGTCACACAGCTGGCACTGACTGCTATAAATGCTATGCCAACTCCGATACCACTTCCACCGTTCCGTGCTTCTATCCTCAGGATACTGAAATCCTTCTCCTCCACGCCGCACCCCCCTCCGGTCTGGACAGGCAACTTTATCTCATGCGGGCTGCTCCCTTGGAGCGGCACCGCTGCTCCCGGGGAGCGCACCCCGTAGCCGGGTGCAGTGAGTGCCTTGGGGCTGGGTGGCCTGTCCTCTGGTCGGGCTCAGCCCCGGCGACTCACTAGGGTGCCTGCCCAGACCAATGTCTCCCCCTATATCCTCCCGACTCTGAAATGGTCTCATTGGACCGAAAGGGCCTAACCCAACAAAACAAAAAACGATACCACTTACCAGCACAAGTTCGTTGCATTTGTGCAACGAATTTGTAAACCTTACTGTTACTGTTAAATCTTACTGTTATGTTGGTCCATTCAGGTAAAAATAACAAATACGTCGGCTTGTAAATTGTAATGTGTTACTTGTTAGAATGCTTTCAGCTATTGTAACGTATTCCTCGCAAATTGCTGGTGCTATTTTATCCACATTAAAGGGACCCTCCCACCTTCAAAAAAGTTAATGAATTGGCATGAAAGTGATGTCGCTCGGTTCAGAAAGAGCAAAAATGAATATCTACCAAATTTCATCGAAAAATATTCACCGGTTTTCAAGATATTAGACTTTTACTTTTGTTTACTTTTTGGGATCTCCGCTGTTCCTAGCGACTTTATTTGAAAGTGCGGCATTTGTTGCGCGCAAAGCAGCATATACCACCGCGTGCTGCCAAACGTTTTAGTAAAAGATTTAAAAATCGTTAGATCTCCGCTGACGTCACAAATTCTAAGGGGGCATACCAATGCATTAGCCCCTTAGAATCCGAAAACTGCAAGTTTGAAATTCCATATCTCCGAATTAAAGCATTTTTCGATGTTGTGAGTGCCCAAACCGGTATTTTCAGGCCATGGCCACCAATTTGGCTATCTCAACTCAAAACTAATGTTAAGGTGGGAGGGTCCCTTTAACCCTCGCCCGCACATGGGGGGGGGTGGTTGCCACCCCCCCCCCCCCCAGGTAGTCTTTCTGCTCTGCACTCAACATTTTTAGAGCTAGAGGGCTGATTTTCGTATAGCTGCTCCTCTATCCTTTCTTGATGTCCACTGAAAATTTCAAGTTTCTGTGGTTTTTGGTTTCGGAGATATGACCTTGTTTTTCAGGTCATGTCATGACCCAAATGGCCAATTCTCAACATCTTGCGTTTGCCATGGGCCTTATGAGCTTTTGACACCCTGATTTCGGCCTTTTTTGCCAGTCTTACCTCCCACCTATCATGGAACATGTTGTTCGACGATGTACAGGGGTCAAGGTCAGGGTCAAGGTCAACCTAGGTCATCTAAGATAATTGCGTTTTAGGCAAGCTGAAATTACTTTTTTTTTGAGGTTTTTTGACTGCATTTTTGGTAAAAGCTTCTCAGATCATGATTTCATGTAATATGGACCCAAAAACAATCGGTGCACACATCAGTATACACACAGACACACACAGACATACAAACACATATAATTGACCTTGACCTAACTTGACCTGAAATGACCTCAGCAGCAAAATTCTGGTCGGGAAGTGTGACAAAGAGGTTCTAGCTGGCTTGGCACCAGAAAACAGCATCGTCATCGGTATTTGATAAGCAGCACACTTGATATCCAACGGTGACCCAAAACAGCAACATTTTTTAGTTTGACCTGACCTGGAAGGTCAATGACTGACCTGAGAAGGTAAAACTGGGTATCATTGGATTCGTCTCTTCCCAAAGAATCTTTTTGGTCTTTACTGCTAAGCTCTATCTCCAACAGGAACGAAATGGCGCGGGGGGGGGGGGTGGCAACCCCCCCCCCCCCATGTGCGTTCTAGGATGGGAAAATGGCATGTGCGGGCGAGGGTTAAAGGGACCCTCCCACCTTAACATTAGATTTGAGTTGAGATAGCCAAAATGGGGTCCCTGGCTCACACTTACCGGTTTCGGCACTCACAACATCGAGAAATGCCTTAAATGGAAAATATTGAATTTCAAAATTGCAGCATTTTGATTCAGAGGCGCTAATGGTTAGGAATACCCCTCTGAATTTGTGACGTGAGCGCAAATATCTAACGATTTTTAAATGTTTGACTAAAACGTTTTGTAGCACGCGTTGGTATATGCTATTTGCGCGCAACATCTGCCGCAAACGCCGCACTTTTAGAATAAAGTCGCTAGAAACAGCAGAGATCCCAAAAAAGTAAACAAAAGTAAAGTGTAATATCTTGAAAACCGGTGAATATTTTTCGGTGAAATTTGGTAGATATTCGTTTTCGCTCTTTCTGAATCGAGCGACATCACTTTCATGCCAATTCATAAACTTTGTTGAAGGTGGGAGGGTCCCTTTAACTCTCGCCGCTTTAACTCGTTGGTGCAACCCCCCCCCCCCCCCTGAGGTTTTTCTTAGCTACACGCCGAACCGTTTCAGATAGCCTGCTCAAATTTTCAGTACCCTATGGCCTGGGGCATCCTTTGCGTAACTTTTGGTATTTTTTTGTCAAGGTCATGTCAGGTCACGGAGTTATGACGTCATAAAGGGAACAACCTCCGGCCAGATTTACGCTAAATTGGAGAATGCTTCACATTGGTATAAATGCCGACTGACCTGACACACTGATGGATTGTTTTAGAATCATAACTGGCTGATTTGACATTGGCACAATGTCCGTTGACATTTTGAATGTTACTAAAGGTCAAGGTAAGGTCAGTGACCTCGGTTGACCTGTAATGACTTTTTGCACTTGTATGCCTTTTCGGGGTATTTTGATGCCCTGAATTCGAATTTGCTATCCATTTCAGGCATCGTCGGTTGTTTCTTGTAGTTCATTTTGGGTCAGGGTCCGGTCAGTGACGTCACACGCCTGACGTGACCCAATGCACAAATGACCTTGCAGACTTCCGATGCTCCCAACGCATCATGTTTAGATTTATGACATCGAAATACACACCAAACGATAGAGAATTGATCAAGGATCACGATAGTGAAGGTTTCAAGTCGATATCTCTTACCGTTTTGCCGCAATCGGCGCGGAAATTTGAAAAAGTTAGATTTTTCCGAAAATTTGACCTTTGACCGGTCATAAGTAGGTCAAATGTTGACCTAGGACCAAAACATATACCACCAATCGCGAGATCTCGTTGAGAGTAATCCGTTGGTCTTTTCCGCTAAGCTCTACGACGCTCCGTTTTCAAACGCCAGGGAGGGGGTCGCACCAACCCGCCTTGCATGGGCGAAGGTGGCAAAACACCGTTTACGGGCGAGGTCAAGGCTTACTATGCATTTCAGACCCCATGAGACCCTGCTTTTCGGCGATAATTTCTTCAATTTTTGTCCAATTAGCTTGAAATTTTGGCAGACGATATTTCAGCTCAAGCGCCAATTTTTGTCAATATGGTCTCTTAACAAAATATCAAAATTTAGAGCACTTGTCGTTGGCTCGTAATGTTAATCAGTTTTTGCACCCGGATAGAGGCTCGCTCGCTACCGCACCGGATTGGATAGGAGCGCTGGCCAATCACGTTGCGCCGGGCCCAACTAAACTCCGCCCACTGGCCGTGACCGCGATGGGTCTATGCCGCTTCAGTCGGTGTCAGCACCGCGGAGAGGTCGGAGCGGGACCACATACTGGAGACAAGTGAAGCCGGCAAAGTTGTTTCGGGACGAAAGCCAAAAAATTATCCGTTTGAGGGCATTTGGTATCCTCTTCTCCTTATTTTGGTATTTAAACGTCAAACTAGCTCAGAATATTCAGAATGATCAGAATCAAGGTAGGATCTACCATGGAACGGAACCGGCCGTAGAAGGAAAGATGGATAGACTCTTGGACTCTGAACATTTATTTAAGCCGGAGTTGCACCTATCTCATCGTCAGGTTGGGCCAGGTCACTACCCGATTACCTATAAGATCATGTGTAAGCCTCTGCTTGACCCAAAAATATTGATGTATTTGGCAGTGTCAATAAATGTTTCTGAGGAAGGCGCAGAAAGCAACAAAGTAGGATGAAGAGTCTCGGGCACGGCCGATTGCCAGGGGCATCGCTCCAGCGAAACGACCGTATTCGTGATTCGTGAAGCGGTGCGGGGCGCCGGGTGGGGCAGAAGCGTAATGTGTCGCATGGTAGAAATGGCCTTTATCGCGGTGTCATGTGTGTGTTATATTGTTAAGACGTGCACAAAAGAAATAGCAGTGTGGCAGGCGGACGTTGGGCACTACACGAGAACGATCATCAATAAACACGTATCTTTTTTGTAAAACTTAAGTAACAGTAGGTATGTCCTCAATGTTGAGGTAACTATCTCTAGGCTTTAACTTTTCATGTTTGCACTTCAACACACAAGCTCTGGGGCCGGGGGTAAAGTTAGTCTGGCGACCTCCTCAACCTAAGTCGATGATCAAATGGATTAGTCCTGAAGGCGTTCAATGCTTAGTTGCACCGGGATGATATAAATCGATCACGCCGGCATACATTGCTAATCAAATTTCATATATCAAACTCATAAGTAAATTGCATCCTGTTGATGGTGATTCTGTTTTGCAATTTTGACGTAGTCTGACGCGATACATAATCTTACGCAATCATTTGAAATCAACAGCGTCTTCTATGCGCGTTTTTCACAAGCCCCTAATCTTGTGTGGAAATATATATATATTTTTTGTGACTGAACCAGGTGTACGTACATTTGTGATAAATACAATTAGTCGAGGGCTTCAGCTGGTGCGTTACTTATGCGCGCTATTTAGCTCATTCGATGATGTTACGCGGCTGCAACGACAACTGCACGGCAGCTACGGTCCATGCGAGCCGCCCCGGTGCGACAGCTACTGCCCCGCCCGCTCCACGCAGCCGACTGACCGGCCAAGGTCACTACCCCGTCCGCCGGGAGGGCGGAGCTTAATGGTCACGTGTTTGTGACGTCACACCTACGCACGGATAGCCTCTACTCCACTGACGGATTTACGGAACCGATTTTAACATTACGAGGCAACGACAAGTACCCTAAAATTTGATATTTTGTTAAGAGACCATATTGACGAAAATTGGCGCTTGAGCTGAAATGTGCATTGTGAAAATTTGAAGCAAATTGGACAAATAGTAAATAAATTATCGCCGAAAATTAGGGTCTCATGGGGTCTGAAATGCATAGTAGTTCTCTACCACTCACTGTATTGGCTTATGGTGAGCTCAATACCCATCATGATCAGACCAAGGCAGGGACACGAGCTCAACTCACTCTCTCAGTCCACCCGGGCCGGCGCCGGACGGAGCCGTACGACCACTCGCAGGTAGGCAACCCGCACAGCACCAGCAGCCGCGGGCGGTCAGCTGACTGACCGGCCGGCAGCAGGCGTGCGGCGGGCCATAAACGGCCGACCTTGGGCTGACCCGCCCGGCGGCGAGGGAGGGGAGAGGCGCAACTCGAACGCTCGGCTACACACACACCGCCCCAGTTCCCGAGCCGTTGTAGCGGTTCGGTGGCGCGACGGTGGAGCGGCGAAGTTCGGGTAGATGTGTCGTGTGTTCGAACCGCAGTGGAGTTACGTTTTCAAAAACACACATGCACACATAAGGCGAAATTGCAACACATGCGCTTAGCGCAAAGTGTTCATTGATCATTTTGTCACATACTCTACAGCGTAAGCATTGAGCAAACTAAAGGGCAGTTCTATTTCAATGTCTGCCGTTTTTAGATTATGGTAGCTAGCCCTCACCCGCACATGGGGGGGGGGGGGGGTGGCTGCCACCCCCCAGGTAGTCTTTCTGCTCTGCACTCAACATTTTTAGAGCTAGAAGGCTGATTTTTCGTATAGCTGCTCCTCTATCCTTTCTTGATGTCCACTGAAAATCTAAAGTTTCTGTGCTTTTTGGTTTCGGAGATATGACCTTGTTTTTCAGGTCATGTCATGACCCAAATGGCCAATTCTCAACATCTTGCGTTTGCCATGGGCCTTGTGGGCTTTTGACACCTTGATTTCGGCCTTTTTTGCCAGTCTTACCTCCCACCTATCATGGAACATGTTGTTCGACGATGTACAGGTGTCAAGGTCAGGGTCAAGGTCAACCTAGGTCATCTAAGATAATTGCGTTTTAGGCAAGCTGAATTTATTTTTTGTGAAGTTTTTTGACTGCATTTTTGGTAAAAGCTTCTCAGATCATGATTTCATGTAATATGGACACAAAAACAATCGGTGCACACATCAGTATACACACAGACACACACAGACATACAAACACATATAATTGACCTTGACCTAACTTGACCTGAAATGATCTCAGCAGCAAAAATCTGGTCGGGTAGTATGACAAAGAGGTTCTAGCTGGCTTGGCACCAGAAAACAGCATCGTCATCGGTATATGATAGGGTAGAGTGGGGCAAAGCGCCCAGGGCGGGTCAAACGCCCACCCCTCTTTTTTATGAAGTGTTCGACTTTTCGAAGAATTCTCTATAGCCATTTTCAAGAACGAGCAGGAATCTACTTTTGCCCCCTTTTTCGGTTCTACAAGTGGGTTGTTCTGGACGTAAGATAAAGATTAGTTTATTTCAGACAATTTTTAGATATTACATGTTTTCATACTACTAAAACTTTGATAGAGATTTACTCGCGCGGGGCTGGGGGGGGGTAAATTTTACCCACCCTCGCGAATTTTTGCAATAACTCAAAAACGGCGGCGCGTAGCGCCGCCAAACTTTCAGTACCTTTTCTTACATCAATTTGACACGTTCCCTGAAAATTTGAGCGAAATCCGTCGGATAATGTTTGAGAAATTGACGTTTTAGTGACGTCATGTTCGCCATTTTCGCCTCAAAAACGGTAAAATTTCAAACGCCGCTAACATCTTCATTTTTAAAGGAATCAAGACGTAACAAAAAGGTTATACGTAATTCTACTTTGTTCTATCAAATGGCAATCTCGGTGTTTTAAAAATTTTGGATTTCTGCCCAATTTTTTTCAAAAAAACTGATTTAAAAAAAAATAATTATAAAATCCAACATTTTGAGTGTATCGAAAAAAACGAAATATATGTCAGCGATGTGGTCTATGTGCACCTACATACCAATTTTTAGAAGAATCGGTTAAAAATGTGGGAGTTATTAGAAATTTCATGACGTCACGACACACAAAAATTTTGAAAAAAAAATGTTTTTTTTTTGAAGTTCTAGACCTCGCACGGAAACAAAAATAGCACCATTCGATTCGCCGTGAAAAACTGCATCAGATAGATACCTTTATATGCCTTAACCCTCGCATGTGTAGGGGGGGGGGGGGTCGGATGGACCCCCCCATGGTTTTTCGCGAATAGCTCGCGTAAAAAGCGGCCGATCGCGACGAAACTTTCAGTACCCTCGCATTGATCAATTTTACACCTACCCTGAAAATTTCATGACCCTGACTCAAATGACCTTTGACCTGTGACCTCTTTTCCGAGACCATGTTTGGCCGGAATCGCGATTTCGCGTATGTCGGCTCGCACTAGCCGCGTGTTTGCAAGCTTTTCGTGGTTTCAAACGTTCAAACATGTGATTTGATGTTACTCCCGTGTGTGTCAAGGTCACCTGAAGGTCAGGTCAGGTCATTGACCTTTGGTGACCTCGGGTGACCTCGGGTCACTTTTTCGAGTTTTACATGTTTCTAGGCTAGTTTTTGGAGCTGAATTCGAATTTAGCAACCATTTGAACATTTACGAAGTAGTTTTGGTGACTTCGTAACATGTTACGAAGCTGTCAGAGGCGGTTGACACGTACTACGAATACCCGTCACGACGCCTACTGGTTGACCTGACCTGACCTGACCCGACCTGGTCTAAATGCTTCAAGACATCATCTGTGATCAAAACTAACACGATATTCGTGATCAGCACCCCGAAAAACCCCATAGCAGCCACACTTTACGACTTTCTAACAGGTCCCGATTTTCCCGACTTTGGGTCATTGACCTGACCTGGAAGGTCAACCAATGACCTAGGACCTTAAAATTGGGTATCATCGGCTTCCTCTCGTCACGGGCAGCACGCTCGTTTTTTCCGCGAAGCTCTAGCTCGATCAGGGGCCAAACGGCAAGGGGGGGTCCAACCGCCCCCCCCCCCCCTACACATTAGAAGCTGGCAAACGCCGCACACATGCGAGGGTTAACAACCAACTTCAAAATTTGACCTCACTTGACCTGACCTTGACCTGACCTCGACCTGAAATTAATCCAGATGTGGTCCATATCACCTATTGAGTGTGCCTATTGAATTATATGAATAAAATGACCCATAAAACATGTGTCGCACATGTCCTTTTCTATATTTTGTTTTTGGTGACCTGACCTGACCTGACCTGACCTTGACCTTGACCTCTGAATGATATTGTATGCAGCGAATATTGTCTTGGTAGCCTAATAACACGTTTTGGGCAATCAGTATCAGTCCATTCTTCGGCAACTACGGTGCAAGGCCGATACTGTAGAAACTTGCAATTTGTACCCTTGACCTGACCTTGACCTTTACCTCAAGGCTCAAACTTTAAATTAAGTACATGTTTTTAGTTGTTCGTGATGAGATCTTTCGATTGGCGTTTGAATTTTCCAAATCGGACCATTAGTTCGGGAGATAACAGGGCGGAGTAAAATTTACCCACCCCAGCCCCGCGATTTCGGCTGGAGACCCCAGCCCCGCGCGGGTTAACCCTCGCCCGCACATGGGGGGGGGGGGTGGTTGCCACCCCCCCCAGGTAGTCTTTCTGCTCTGCACTCAACATTTTTAGCGCTAGAACGCTGATTTTTCGTATAGCTGCTCCTCTATCCTTTCTTGATGTCCACTGAAAATTTCAAGTTTCTGTTATTTTTGGTTTCGGAGATATGACCTTGTTTTTCAGGTCATGTCATGACCCAAATGGCCAATTCTCAACATCTTGCGTTTGCCATGGGTCTTGCGAGCTTTTGACACCCTGATTTCGGCCTTTTTTGCCAGTATTACCTCCCACCTATCATGCAACATGTTGTTCGACGATGTACAGGGGTCAAGGTCAGGGTCAAGGTCAACCTAGGTCATCTAAGATAATTGCGTTTTAGGCAAGCTGAATTTACTGTTTTTGTTTTTTTTTTTACTGCATTTTTGGTAAAAGCTTCTCAGAGCATGATTTCATGTAATATGGACCCAAAAACAATCGATGCACACATCAGTAAACACACAGACACACACAGACATACAAACACATATAATTGACCTTGACCTAACTTGACCTGAAATGACCTCAGCCGCAAAATTCTGGTCGGGTAGTGTGACAAAGAGGTTCTAGCTGGCCTGGCACCAGAAAACAGCATCGTCATCGGTATTTGATAAGCAGCGCACTTGATATCCAACGGTGACCCAAAACAGCAACATTTTTTAGTTTGACCTGACCTGGAAGGTCAATGACTGACCTGAGAAGGTAAAACTGGGTATCATTGGATTCGTCTCTTCCCAAAGAATCTTTTTGGTCCTTACCGCTAAGCTCTATCTCCAACAGGAACGAAATGGCGCGGGGGGTGGCAACCACCCCCCCCCCCCCATGTGCGTTCTAGGATGGGAAAATGGCATGTGCGGGCGAGGGTTAAAGTAGGCAATGGAATTTAGCTACGCAGAACCTGCGGATTTAAGCTATGTTTTGAGCATTTACTGGTTTGCAACACAATCGTCACACGTTTAATTTTGGTGGACTTCGTTTTGAATGTGCTGTTGGGGTAATACGCCCACTTTGGTGTGGGGCAGAACGCCCATCATGGGCGTTTTACCCCTAATGGGAGTTATACAGTACGGGTATTTGCGAACATTTTTGGCTGAAAGTGAGTGTCGGGATACGTTTCTAATGCTCAGGATTCTTATGAAATGCAATATACTGGTTAGTATCGCCTGGAACAATTTATTCGCACGAACTAATCTCCGCTCTCCAAGGCGGTGACAGCCCGTTGACTGAATGAGGAGTGGGGTGGTAACAACAGTGTTCAAGATGTGTTTAGTGGTGTAATCTATCGATTTAAAGTCAAACGAAATGAGAATGGATAAATACTGCATTCTTTTGTCAGAGTACCGAGCGTGTAATGAAACGTTCAGGACTGGGCGTTATGTCCCACTCATATGGGCGCTATGCCCCATGGGTGGGGCAAAACGCCCGATTTGTAGTCCTCTCAATTCGGATGGCATATCTCAAAAACCATGCATGCCACTTGTTTCTGATGTGTTATTCGAAGAAAGCCAAGGTAATGAGCTACCAGATCAGCTACCTAGTTGTCTTTCAAATTTGTAAGATAAAGAGATACTGGGGCTGGAAAGTTAGGGTGGGCGCTTTGCCCCACCCTACCCTAAGCAGCGCACTTGATATCCAACGGTGACCCAAAACAGCAACATTTTTTAGTTTGACCTGACCTGGAAGGTCAATGACTGACTTGAGAAGGTAAAACTGGGTATCATTGGATTCGTCTCTTCCCAAAGAATCTT
This sequence comes from Amphibalanus amphitrite, assembly GCF_019059575.1. Classification (NCBI taxonomy): domain Eukaryota; kingdom Metazoa; phylum Arthropoda; class Thecostraca; order Balanomorpha; family Balanidae; genus Amphibalanus; species Amphibalanus amphitrite. The sequence goes on along the minus strand of NW_024882984.1, from coordinate 135,837 downwards.
TTTGGTCTTTACCGCTAAGCTCTATCGCCAACAGGAACGAAATGGCGCGGGGGGTGGCAACCCCCCCCCCATGTGCGTTCTAGGATGGGAAAATGGCATGTGCGGGCGAGGGCTAGGATATTTGACATTACCTACCCAACGGATGGTGCTATGGACAGAAAGGTATAATTACGGAAAGCATGGTTTGAACATTTTTAGTGGTTGGTGAGTGCTGACCCAGCGAGAACTTACTTACAACTCATTCTCATGTAGAATATAAAAAACTGGTTTTGTCGCGCTTGAAATTGTGTTCAGCAATGAGGTCCGGTGTCATTGCCACCATAGATAGCATGCCGTACTGCTCATCCAGCCATGCTCGCCGGACTGGCCCGGCCGGTCTTGCCCCGCCGTAACCGAGCGAGTCAGATGGCCGTCAAGACAGCCCATATTTAGCCCAGATTCAGCCCGGATTCAGCCCAGATTCGGGACACCTCTGATCAAGCTGAAACTCGCTCACAATGTAGGCCGTGACATGCCCAATCCACAGTCCAAGTCATTCGGTGGCACTCCCAACCGTTTCACCTACAGAGGTCAGCAAAGGTTACGAGGCCCAAATTTGCACAGCAGATTGTGGCCCACCCAATAGAGCTAGAGCGCTAAAAAAGGCACCAATCGACTCGCCACCATCTAATCTTACTTTCCTAACTCTCATTTGACCTCTCAAGGTCATGCGATGACCTAAGGTCATTTGTGGGCTATGTCGAAAATATACTTGCACAGCAGTTTTCGAGTAGAGGGATTGACCGAATTCCAAATCAAGGCACATCATCGGGTAGCCCATAGGCCGCAGTAACTTTCCTTAAAAACCGCTTTTCGATATGTGATCCCGTTTGACCTCTGCAGGTCAAAAGGTGCAAATAAATGACACTCCATACGTCGCAGCCCGGATTCAGCCCAGATTCGGGACATCTCCGATAAAGCTGAAAATCGCACACAATGTAGGCCCTGACATGCCCAATCCACAGTCCGAGTCATTCGGTGGCACTCCCAGCCGTTTGACCTACAGAGGTCAGCAAAGGTCACGTGGCCAAAATTTGCACAGCAGATTGTGGCCCACCCAGTAAAGCTAGAGCGCCAAAAATGGCACCAATCGACTCGCCAGCATGTAGTCATACTTTCCCAACACTCATTTGACCTTTCAAGGTCATGCGATGACCTAAGGTCATTTGTGGGCTATGTCGAAAATACACTTGCACAGCAGTTTTCGAGTAGAGGGATTGAACAAATTCCAAATCAAAGCACATCATCGGGTATCCCATAGGCCGTATTATCTTTGATTAAAAACCGCTTTTCGATATGTGACCCCGTCTGACTTCGGCAGGTCAAAATGTGCAAATAAACGACACCCCATACGCCCCAGCCCGGATTCAGCCCAGATTCGGCACATCTACGACCAAGCTGAAAATCACACACAATGTAGGTGCTGACATGCTTAATACACAGTCCGAGTCATTTGGTGGCACTCCCAGCCATTTGACCTACAGAGGTCAGCAAAGGTCACGTTGCCCAAATTTGCACAGCAGATTGTGGCCCACCCAGTACAGCTAGAGCGCTAAAAATGGCACCAATCGACTCGCCAGCATCTAATCTTACTTTCCCAACACTCTTTTGACCTCTCAAGGTCATGCGATGACCTAAGGTCATTTGTGGTCTATGTCGAAAATACACTTGCACAGCAGTTTTCGAGTAGAGGGATTGACCGAATTCCAAATCAAAGCACATCATCGGGTAGCCAATAGGCCGCAGTAACTTTCCTCAAAAACTGCTTTTCGATATGTGACCCCGTTTGACCTCGGCAGGTCAAAATGTGCAAATAAACGACACTCCATACGTCGCAGCCCGGATTCAGCCCAGATTCGGGACGTCTCCGACCAAGCTGAAAATCGCACACGATGTAGGTGCTGACATGTCCAATCCACAGTCCGAGTCATTCGGTGGCACTCCCAGCCGTTTGACCTACAGAGGTCAGCAAAAGTCACGTGGCCAAAATTTGCACAGCAGATTGTGGCCCACCCAGTAGAGCTAGAACGCTAAAAATGGCACCAATCGACTCGCCAGCATCTAATCTTACTTTCCCAACACTCATTTGACCTCTCAAGGTCATGCGATGACCTAAGGTCATTTGTGGGCTATGTCGAAAATACACTTGCACTGCAGTTTTCGAGTAGAGGGTTTTTTAAGGAAAGATACTACGGCCTATGGGCTGCCCGATGATGTGCTTTGATTTGGAATTCGGTCAATCCCTCTACTCGAAAACTGCTGTGCAAGTGTATTTCGACATATCCCACAAATGACCTTAGGTCATCGCATGACTTTGAGAGGTCAAATGAGTTAGGCAAAGTAAGATTAGATGCTGGCGAGTCGATTGGTGCCATTTTCAGCGCTCTAGCTCTACTGGGTGGGCCACAATCTGCTGCGCAAATTTGGGCAACGTGACCTTTGCTGACCTCTGTAGGTCAAACGGCTGGGAGTGCCACCGAATGACTCAGACTATGGATTGGACATGTCAGCACCTATATTTTGTGCGATTTTCAGCTTGATCGGAGAAGTCCCGAATCTGGGCTGAATCCGGGCTGCGACGTATGGAGTGTCGTTTATTTGCACAGTTTGACCTGCCGAGGTCAAACGGGGTCACATATCGAGAAGCGGTTTTTAAGGAAAGCTACCACGACCTATGGGCTACCCGATGATGTGCTTTGATTTGGAATTCGGTCAATCCCTCTACTCGAAAACTGCTGTGCAAATGTATTTTCGACATAGCCTACAAATGACCTTAGGTCATCGCATGACCTTGAAAGGTCAAATGAGTGTTGGGAAAGTATGATTACATGCTGGCGAGTCGATTGGTGCCATTTTTGGCGCTCTAGCTCTACTGGGTTGGCCACAATCTGCTGTGCAAATTTGGGCCACGTGACCTTTGCTGACCTCTGTAGGTCAAACGGCTGGGAGTGCCACCGAACGACTTGGACTGTGGATGGGGCATGTCATGGCCTACATTGTATGCGAGTCTCAGCTTGATCGGAGGTGTCCCGAATCTGGGCTGAATCCGTGCTGCGACGTATCGAGTGTCGTTTATTTGCACATTTTGACCTGCCGAGGTCAAACGGGGTCACATATCGAGAAGCGGTTTGTAAGGAAAGTTACTACGGCATATGGGCTACCTGATGATGTGCTTTGATTTGGAATTCGGTCAATTCCTCTACTCGAAAACTGCTGTGCAAATGTATTTTCGACATAGCCCACAAATGACCTTAGGTCATCACATGACCTTGAGAGGTCAAATGAGAGTTGTGAACGTAAGATTAGATGCTGGCGAGTCGATTGGTGCCATTTTTAGCGTTCTAGCTCTACTGGGTGGGCCACAATCTGCTGTGCAAAATTTTGGCCACGTGACCTTTGCTGACCTCTGTAGGTCAAACGGTTGGGAGTGCCACCGAATGACCTAGACTGTGGATTGGGCATGTCATGGCCTACATTGTGTGCGAGTTTCAGCTTGATCGGAGGTGTCCCGAATCTGGGCTGAATCCGGGCTGAATCTGGGCTGAATATGGGCTGTCTTGACGGACATGCGAGTCAGGTGTGTCGTAATCAAAGGTCACACAGGCGTCCCTGCCCCAGGCGCGGTCCCAAGCCTCGATGTCCGGCACCGCCTCAGCGCGGCTGACACGGCTCGTTTAGCCAGGCCACATAAGCCTGAAATGGTAGACTATCCCGGTGAACACCAGAGTGCTGCAGTCAGTCTACCTTCCCGTAAATCCTCGGTCTCGGCGCTCACAGCTGGGGCATTCACTATTCACTACAGGCAGCGGTGCGGCACAGCGAGAATCAAGCTTAATTTGGAAACAATAGTACTTACTACTTACGCGCGCGCCGGGCTCTGCCCCGGAAAAGACCTCCGCTCACCCCCTGACCGATCAGAGTCACAAAACTTCGAAGATCACGTGACTTAAATGTAGCCAATATGATTTGGGAGCTGGTACTGGCGAAATGATATTGAAATTGCGCCTTAGGAGGCAAAATGAAGGTTGTGGGAGGGTGTGGCATTTATTTTGGGACACCCTGTAAACCGGGAAAAGGTCTGAAAACGTGTGCGGGTCTGACTTGAATAGGGAAAATGAGAGGGACCACGGGTCTCAAAGAAGGGTCGGTATTCTCACTTTTTCTCAGTGTAACAACCGCCGAACACTTACTTGTTTCAACAGTCTAACGTAACGAAAATGACGAGAATACGAGGACAGGTATGCCTGAACTGACAACACTCTGTCGTTCGGTTCATTGAGGAAAGGTATCAAGTATATCGCGAATTATAGGGGAAGTTGGGGGAACGCCGAATACTTTTTTTCTGACGCCCGTAGCATCGCAAGGTAGACAACATAAGCTATTCTTGTTGGCGTCATTCGAGAGGCCAGTCTTTTGCCTTTCAAACATACCAGGCGCATTTGATGAATTCGCATACCGTTAAGCGCACAAACTAAAAATATCAAAGAAGTGACTTTTTCGGCGTTGCCCCGGACTGCGGGGAAAGCCGAAAATGGGAGAAATAATCTACGGGAATGCCGAAATTGATGTTTTGCTATTTTATGTGAAATTTTATCCAGAATTCGTCAAAGCTGACACGCCTTTTAACCCGCGCCCTGCTGGGGGTCCTGGATTTCCACGCCCTGCTGGGGGGGGGGGGTGTTTGAACACCCCCCCTTGTAACTCGGCTCCTGGGCCACGTAGCGATACGCGGAAGGCGGCGTTCGAAAGAGCGTCAAAAATAATGACGAAATCACTTCGGTCAATTTTTTGGTCAGGTCAAAGGTCAGGTCACCAGAGGTCATTGAAGGCAAAATTTCGCCGATTTCCAGGTCGAATGTCGAAAATTTCCAAGAAGCCAACGCATAACTCGGGAACCAATAGAGCTACAGCGCCGCCGAAAAGCGCATTCGATAGCCCTATTAACGCCCTTTCTGAGTAATTCTCTCAGATTTGACCTAACGTCAACGGTTTTGCCTGCAGGGGGCAAAAACTGCAAAAATAGCCGATTTTTTCGAAAACAGTTTTTCTGCAATAACTTTTGACCCAAGCCTTGTACGAGCTTACTTTTACCGGCATCGTGTTCCTCTCGTCAAGACGCATCGAATGAATTATAACTTAACCTTGAAAGGTCAACTTGAAAATTTGACCTCAGGTCAAGGTCATGACCTGACCGGAAAGGGTCATGTTGCATATCAGTCGATCCGTATCGTCGAGCTGAACACATCTGAGGCGTTTTCATCGCTCTAGCACGCCTCTATCAAAAGTTATTTGTGAAAAACTGTTAAATACCATTCGTGACCTTAGATGACCTCAGGGCATAAACAAGGGTCACGGACACCATTTTCAAGTTCAGTGTGTCTAAACCACTTGTAATTCGGTGTTTGGGAGTGTTTATAATGTCTTTCATCCAAAAGAGGCACATTTCAATTTTCTCCCATTGACTTATAATGGGGAGGTCGCAAAATTGACCTGACCTTAGGTCATCGATATCAAAATTCTGAGATATACATTTTGTACATGCTATTGCTCTTAGCAATCGCTGAAAGTTTCAAAGCAATCGGTCACTCGGTGTAGCTATGACAGACATTGAAAGTTTTTATGAGGTGAGGTCACTTCAAGTGACCTGGTGACCTGACCTTGAATGACCTTGGTCTGAAATTTTCACAACATGTGTAGAATTGATGTATGATAAGGTGTACCAAAAACGGCGGCGCTCCGCGCCGCCGTTTTTGAGATATTCGCGAAAAACCACAAGGGGGGGTGTTCAAACACCCCCCAGCAGGGCGCGGGTTAAGAGCTTGAGGACGCTTGGTGCACACTGGAAGTTATAATTGTGTGATATAATAAGAAAAAGCCAGGTAAATCATTCATTATGGTAACAGGCCGTTGTGTCGGTTAAAAGTGTAATTTGTGTGACTAAAAATACGCGTTGCTATTCTACAGTGGTAAAGTTCACGTAGCGTGCTTTAACGCGCGTAATTGCACGTTTTCGGCATTACCCCAGCCAGCCATACTTTCATTTGCAGGCCCATAACTTTTCAACGTGCTGTATAAATTTCAAATAGGCAGCACACTTATGCAAAGACGTGCTGAAGATTACTTGACCGAATTGGCCAGACAAACGGTAGCATAATGAGTAGGAAATGCAGCTTCGAAGACGCATGTAGTACAAAGGAAACGTACCTTGAAAACGCTCTTGGCGCCCTCACAGCCGAAGTATTCCGAATGACGACTGGTAACAAACATGCGATAATTGGTAGTCACTTAAGCTTCAGAGCATCACTGACAGGTGGCATCCATGTCGTACGGTTTTCGAAATATCTCGAATTTCGGCTTTGCCCCAACTCCGGCATTGCCCCAACTTCCCCTATACTCGTATTAGGTATTACTAGTACATGTTTATTGGGCTGCAATCATGACATTTGAATATTTTTGAAATGCCCTTTCCTTTTCCTCATTCCTTCTTTTGTTAAATGAACGGACATAATTTTATCCTTCGTCCCAGTGGGGGGGGGGGGGTGGGCATATGTTACCACCCTGTCGCGTTTTTTGCGTATAAATAAAAAACCGCGGCGGGTAGCGCCGCGCCACTTGGGGTAGCTTTTGGTTCATCAATTTTGGACAATGTCTGAAATTTTTTACCCCAGGTTATGTCAGGTCAGGTCACCAGGTCAAGTGACTGCAGAGAAAGCCTAAAAAAGTTTGCAGTCATGTTCCGCCTGCAGTGTTTGTCAGAGAGGTTTTAAACTTGGTGGATTTCATGATGTTATGGGCGCCTATAATTTGCATATCTCGGATTTGTTTGTATCGGTGACCTAAGGTCAGGCCAGTGGCGTGACCTTTCAATTACAAGTCAATGGAGAAAAACGAAAATGACTCTAGATCCGTGTGTACGCATAGGAACAGTCCAAATATTTCAGAATCACAATGATTTGGACCACCCGTGATGACCAAGCACTGGCGGATCCAGGGGGGGCCACCGGGGCCATGGCCCCCCCACAAGCCTGAAAGGGGGGGCCAACATATCTTTTGGCCCCCCCCCCCAAAACGCTTGAAGAAAAATTAATGTGAGATGGTTGCGTAGTAGATACCTACTAGAATCAGCAGCGTGATTCAATAGCGTAGAGAAAGTCAGGGGTGCGGGAACTACTTTCAGACTGGGGGGGGGGGGGCACACCATAATAGAGATCAACCTAGGGTCCCCCCAAATCTAGTTTCTCACCGGTTTTAGGTCACTTATTTTTCATCTCTTGGCTTTTTCAACAAAAAAAAAGAAAACATTTGCAAAAAGGGCGGTATTCCGTCTGAAAGTTGTGGTGGCACCGCCCCCCCACTGGTGGATTCAGGGAGGGGGCCACCGGGGCCATGGCCCCCCAAAAGCCTGAAAGGGGGGCCAACATATCTTTTGGCCCCCCTCCCAAAACGCTTGAAGGAAAATTAATGTGAGAAGGTTGCGTAGTAGATACCTAAAAGTTAGAAACACCGGCGTGATTCAATAGCGTAGAGAAACTCAGGGGTGCGGGAACTACTTTCAGACTGGGGGGGGGGGCACACCATAACAGAGATCAACCTAGGGTCCCCCCGAATCTAGTTTTCTCACCGGTTTTGGGCCACTTATTTTTCATCCCTTGGCTTTTTTTCAACAAAAAAAAAGAAAACATTTGCAAAAAATGGGGTATTCCGTCTGAAAGTTGTGGGGGCACCGCCCCCACGGCCCCATAGTTGGGGGGTGGGCAAGCTGTCCCCACTGCCCCGGTTCCCGCGCCTATGGAGAAACTACCTGGTTTACTAGCTTCCTTCATAAAGTGTCGTCATGTCTTGTCGTCACCCGAGAAGGTCTTATTGCATACATATCGATTGAACTGTCAAGTTAACAAACTTGCTCTGGCAGCCTGACCTGACATGACCCGGCAATTTTTCATTCACGGAATATGCGCAATAATTTTTTTAGGAACACTCACTGAGTTGGCGTTGAAAAGCTTGTTTTGTTTGGTAATTGTACAAGAAGCATATCAGGGACCTTTTTGTCCCTTCCCGTGAAACGGTAAAAGACTTATTTCGGTCAGAGCTCAGGCCAATCTCTAAGGGGTCAGTCGGGTCACTTATTTCTTAAAAGGGTCCTTACGGCATCCAAGGACCAATTCCGGCTTTTGAGTGCACCACATCAGCATTTGATGCTGCGACAGATGGTGAAATATAAATATATGTTACAGGCCGTATGAAAATTGTCCGTTTGCAAACGGCCTGGCCCAGTCAGGGCATATGAAACAGCCTGAAAACACCGGCCGTTTGCAAACCATGACCTGAAATATCAGATCGTTTGAAAACGGCCTAGTTAGTTTCGGCCTAGCGGATCCAGGGGGGCCACGGGGTCATGCCCCCAAGCCTGAAAGGGGGCAACATGTATTTTGGCCCCCAAAAACACTTAAGAAATATGAATGTGAGAAAGTAGCGTAGTAGGTAGAAACTACCGTATCATTAAAAATATGTGAGCTTGAGTGTTGGTCTCGTCTTCACCCAAGAAGTTCTTATTGGCCGTTTTCACGACGGAATAGCAGGCATCTATTTAATCCCCATTTGATCCTTTGGTTCCTCAGGAATTTTAGTAGTTCTTTTTAGTAGGTTCCCCAGCTTTCGAATGAATGGTGCGTTAGTTTGCTATTTTTCTATTAAAAATCACATCGATTTACTTTATCTAAGGATTTATCACTAATATCAACATAAAGCGTAAGCACAATTATAAAATTATGAAATTATTAAATACTAGTACAATAGTTAAAAAAAGATACTGAGTTGCCAGGCTACAAAGAATATATTCATTTATGGCGCACGACAGACATTTAGAAAGCAGCGCCCTGTTTTATTGTACGCTGCTAGCCGCTTCCATTGGGTTTTGCAGGCCGACGTCATTGGTCGTTACACGTATGATGTCACGCGACTTGTGGCCTGTCACGGCTCTTTAATGATCTCCACTAAATGAATGCAACAATGGCCTTTTAAGTTGATCTCTGTGGCCATCTGTCTATGGAGCGACCAATATGAAAGTTGGGTGAATTTACCGGGGTTACATGACTATGAGCAAGCAAATGTGTATCAGGAATGGATTTAGGTGGAGAATTGCGCTAGACCATGAGTGCTCGAACGCTCCCAATTCCACGCCGGTTTGGCTTTGGAGCCGAGACAGACGATGCGGGTCAAGGTCACCGCTGGGGTAACGGTGGATTGGCTGCGCCCGAGCACCCGTAACTCGGCACAATTCTCCATCTATGGATTTTCCTATTCGCTCAGCATTGTGATAGGCGTTCGTAATAGCATTTACTCTGCTCATGTACCTATCCCCGGTTATTTAAAAGAAGTTTTTGTGGGGGAATATCACGGCTTTAGGTACTCGGTGGCCCTATTCACGACTTTCAAAGAATGCTCCGATAACTAAACACCGCACAGACCTACTGCATTAGTGAATCTGACAGAAGGTCTGTGGAATTACATCCCCCCTCACCACACCCCTAAAAACTCATCCAGTGTCCAAAACCACTTTTATCGACTCGCCAAAAAACAAAACAAAAAACACACACACATACACACACAAAGCATGGGGCATGTCAGCTCTCAGTTCATTTATCATTGTCTTTACCATGGTTCAATTGCATTGCGCGATTTAAAGCACGTGAGTGCCTATATAGTATATATGTAGAAAATAATATCTACAGCAAAACATCCAAAATTACAAAGGCTACAATGCTTAAAAAGTAGGTTCATCAAGGAAGCCCATTTTTACTTGCGTTGTGTTGCCAACCATGCGATTCCAACGCGGGCTATTCGCAACGTCTGTTAAGGCTTAAAACAACTGACAAGCCGCCACCGCTGCCACTTATTCATAGATGGTTGATATCGCAGCTTGGGCGTCAGCAGCGCGGCCCACAACGCGTCGGCGCCAGCGCACGCAGCTGTTGGCACTCGGCAGCCGGTTTTGCGACTTAACGGCCGGCCGGCTCCATGAAGGAGAAGCTCTTGGTGAAGCTTTGTGATCGCCTCATAGCCGCCTTGGATGTCATCTTTCTTGGCAGATCCATCCGTTCAGATGGTACGGTGCAGTCTGGATAAAGGACGAAGTCCAACGCCGCTAACCCCGCGACCGCCACCCCACAACGTGGTCGCAGACCGAACGGGCGTGAGGGCCGTAAGGGCCACCCGCCATCCGGTAGGTGGCTGAGCAGCCGGGCGCAGCGGCGCCTGGGCGGCGGCCGCGCTGAGATGAAGTCCCAAACCGCCATGTCGCCATCACCGCCATCACCATTGCTGCAGCTGTTCCCAACCGCCTCAATCGCCGCCGTTTTGCCAGCAGTCGCGCCGCGGAATGGCAGAAGCTCCAGAGTAGCCTCCAGCGCCCCTCTCCGCACGTGTGCAGGTACACTGCGGCCGCCGGGTCCGACGTCCAGGCAGAACATGATATTTCCATGCTGCTCCGACGGTGGGTTGGTCTTGTTTGGGCGTTCCTCCACTGTGACGTCGGTCACGCCTGCCCCGGCCAGGGCGCAGAGGCCGACGTGTCACCATCCGGTTGCAGTCCTCAGTCGGGTCGCAACGTGTACCTCTTCCGCAGCGTGGAGCGCGCTCCCGCTGGGTAGCGATACAGCCAAAAGTAGCATAGCATGCGGGCGGCCAGCGCTGCGCCGGACAGCGGACCCATGCCGGGGGTATGCCGGTCTCGGCCATTAGCGGGGTCGTCGGGGCCGAGGCTGTACATACAGCTGGTGACCGCGTGAGCCGCCAATCGAAGCTCACGGCTTATAAGCTCGACGCGGGCATCACACGCCGTCCCGATGGGAGCTCCACGACGCCGCCGCGAACTCCAGCGCGGCTCGCAGCGCGAAGACCAGTACGGACGGCCGGGGCAAACGGCGTGCGGGAGTCGCAGGCGACGTTCTGCGGACAGAAAGGGTTGGGCATAAGCTGGTCGGCAGGGCACTCTTGAGCCGAGCCTTTGATGTAATTACAGATGATCCAGAAGCATGCACAAAAATTCATGACACACTATTCTCATTTATGTATTTGCTACATATGATATGATATACCAGCTCATGATCAGTGACGCATTCTGGGCAATATGTTCTAAAGTGAAGTAACTGAAGTTACAGCTTAAAAGCTTAAAAAAAACACACACACATTCGATAGCTTATGAGAATAACATGCCTTGTGTGCTTAATGCAGGAAAATATTTTTTTCACTTTTTAGAAACAGCAAAAGAGTTGTCAACAAGCCATGTCAACTATCTAAACAATTTTTATGGAAACTGCTCTAGCTAGCTTAAAGTTCCACAACGTTTCCGGAGCACCGTACCCAAACTCAGTTCATGTTACAAGAAAAAACAGTAATAATGCCTCCTAATTTTGAATGAAATATAGGTATGAGTAATTTGATTTGGAAAGCAACAAATTTCCGCACATCATTTTAGCAAAATTACTATTTTCTTCAGCCATCAGGTTACACAAAACTATAGTAAATTTTATGATCTAGTTTACACAAAACCAAAGCCCCGATTTTAACAAATGTAGATTAAATTTAAACAATTTTAAAAAATATATCGTGGAGAAAATGAAAAGTGTAGATTTGTAAAGCCGGGATATTTCACGGATTAGGCACTTAAAGAAATATCTTCACCTTTCTTTGAGCCACCAGCCTTCACCCAAGTTTTACACGAATGTAGTGAAGCAGACAATAGCCCCGTTTACATAGGAGTTGCCAGATTCACATGCCAGCTCGATCTACTTTCAGGTGTTCGGCCTCCGCCATGTCGACAAATGCTGCGCAGCAAATACAAAATCCAGAAATGTGGTAATGGAGTGCTGGCCACCAAAAAGAAAAAGCCTGCCAAGTTTATGACGCTCTTCATGTTATGTAGTTTTGATAATAAACGACGCATGGGCTTCAAATGAATTGTATGTCGTACATTTGGGCATCATATGAGTTGAATATTGCAAAGTTTTTGCCCAACATTTTAGCATAAGACTAAGTTGTTTCAGAGGTGGAGATCTCGGGGGGGGGGGGGGGTCGGGGTGTCAGGACCCCCCTGAAAACGAATTACTGCTATGTAAGTCAACGGTACTGCATCCAGCCCGCCTCCATCTGCCCGGCCTGGACCCCCGCTGAAATTTTGACAGATCTCCACCCCTGAGTTGTTTCCATGAAAACGATGAAAATAAAGCTGATTGTTATGTTCGATGCACTCCTTGCGGCTTACATTTAGCGGATTGCATTTATTCATATTCTGCATTCATTTATAGAAAGATCAAATATATAACACCCCTTTTCCCGCTTACCTTCAACCTCTGAGCAGTGACATTTTCTTGATCGATTCAAAAGGCATGGAAACACCAAGCAGAAACTGAGTGCGTAAGATATTTGGTAGCAGGTATCACATACGCTCTAAATGACTTTTTAAGCAGATTCGAGAGTCAGTACCTAATTACCTCTAATCACGTTGCGCTCATTCATCAAGTCAAATACCTAAACCGATTGGTAGCGTCATCTAGGCGATCATAAGTGCCAAACTGCTAGTTGAAGACTTCTATTATAGATGGCACTGCTAGACAAGCCAGAGCTAAGCCAGAGGATTTTACCACCGCCGTGAAAAATTCCTAACCAAAGGCGCACTCCGGTCCCCTCAACATAAAACTCCCGATATTTCTCTGACCAATCAGAGTAAGCCTTGCTCGGCGCTGATTTGCTAATCAGAAAATGACGTCATTAGGGAGCCACGGCGTTCAAGCTGTTTTGTGGCGGTTCAAGTGATCCACTTAGAAGTCATATTTTGATGTTTTTAGAAAAGTCTAGGATGAATGCTTTTATATTTTCAGAAAAGAACCCTTAATGTTGTTGTTGATAAACCCAACTTCGCTATTTTTGCCAATAGTAATAAGCCAGGAAATCATCTCTTGATGGGTCTTCACGCTAAATCTACCACCCCCAACTACGTCATCATCGTTCCTAAGCATGCTGTACTTGGTCATTACTTCGTTGCCCAGCACTAGTTAGCCTTGATTTCCGCCAATCAGAGTGCAGAGCTGTCTGCCGAGAGACAGCAGTACTCGATATTAGTGGTGGGCCAAATACTTGTTTTCTAAGATGTTTTTCTTTCAAGCCTTTTATATCTTACTTTTGTTTATATTATATATCGTTTTATATTTTGTTTTTGTAAAGTATATCTGCATATATTGTGATTTATATAGCTTTACTTAGCTAATATGGCAAAGTGTTTACGAGGGGGTGCAGGGAGATATGGCAGCAGATATGGTGCTTGCAAATAGTCTTTGTACGCATGAAATAGTACCCTTTTTTCGAGCCGAAAATAGCCTATTTATTGCAATTTATTGATGTATTATGCCTGAATTCCGAGAAAGTGGTCTTTGTAGCATTGAATACAGTCACTTGTGTAGTTGCAAAAGGTCACTGGCCAGTTTTGTGATATCTCTAAGCCATCTAGGGAAATGTCTAAATGCTATGTAAACAGGGTTAATGTGGCAACTCAAAATTGTGATGGTTTGAGATAATTATGACGGTAAAAGAAAAAGCAACACAAGGTTCCTTACCCTCGTTTTTTTCACATGGGTTCAGATGAGGCTTCAACTGTTGCCGACCTGAGGAGCTATAGGGACTTGAGCTTTCCAAAACTCAATTTCTAAGGGCACTGAGCAGTGTTTGGCTTTCACACGAATGCGATAGTAAGTTATATGAAGTTGACAAAGCAAGCAAAGCAAAGCATGATGCCCCGCGCGTCCGCCCACGACCACGCCCCGCGTCCGACTCCCGACCGCCGCGTGACCCGAGGCGCCCGGCGGTCACGTGACCTACCGGCCGGGACTGCAAACGGCCTTCACCACCATTCTTGTATGACGTCATATCCTACTGAGGTGCTGATTGGTCGGAATTAGATACCTAAAGGTAATTATCTGCCGTAGTTATTTTTGTTTCATTGTTTTGCGTGTTTTCTTATATAAAATGTAATTAAAAAATTTGCCATATTCTAATCACCATTAAAACATAACTGAATAGGTATGAAAGAGAACTCGATATATACTTTCCTTGTTTTTAAGAATTCCGGAATTAGATACCCGAGGGAGCAAGTTGCCACGCTGATTTGATACCTCATAGTCGAAAGGTGGGCTACTAGAACCGAAAATTGCTGTGTTTGTAAATAAATAAGTGATTTGAGGGCAAAGAATGCCCGGATTTAAACTTCTAAAATTATTTTGAACATAAAATATTTCAGTTTGAGGGATGTTAAGGCCTCAAAGAGTAGGTACTTTTTGGCCGTTTTCACGATGGAACTTTCGCAGAGGAACTTATTTGATACCTAAAAAGTACCTACCCTTAGAGGCCTTAACATCCCTCAAACTGAAATATTTCATGTTCAAAATAATTTTAGAAGTTTAAATCCGGGCATCTTTTGCCCTCAAATCACTTATTTATTTACAAACACAGCAATTTTTGGTTCTAGTAGCCCACCTTTCGACTATGAGGTATTAAATCAGCGTGGCAACTTGCTCCCTCTTTAGCCCCGTTTACATAGGAGTTGCCAGATTCACATGCCAGCTCGATCTACTTTCAGGTGTTCGGCCTCCGCCATGTCGACAAATGCTGCGCAGCAAATACAAAATCTAGAAATGTGGTAATGGAGTTCTGGCCACCAAATAGAAAAAGCCTGCCAAGTTTATGATGCTCTTCATGTTATGTAGTTTTGATAATAAACGACGCATGGGCTTCAAATGAATTGTACGTCGTACATTTGGGCATCATATGAGTGGAATATTGCAAAGTTTTTACCCAACATTTAAGCATAAGACTAAGTCGTTTCCATGAAAGCGATGAAAATAAAGCTGATTGTTGAGTTCGATGCACTCCTTGCAGCTTATATTTAGTGGATTGCATTTATTCATATTCTGCATTCATTTATAGAAAGATCAAATATGTAACACCCCTTTTCCCGCTTACCTTTAACCTCTGAGCAGTGACATTTTCTTGATCGATTCAAAAGGCATGGAAACACCATGCAGAAACTGAGTGCGTAAGATATTTGGTAGCAAGTATCGCATACGCTCTAAATGACTTTCTAAGCAGATTCGAGAGTCAGTAATTACCTATTTAATCACGTTGCGCTCATTCATCAAGTCAAACAAATACCTAAACCGATTGGTAGCGTCATCTAGGCGATCATAAGTGCCAAACTGCTAGTTGAAGACTTCTATTATAGATGGCACTGCTAGACAAGCCAGAGCATATGCCAGAGGATTTTACCACCGCCGTGAAAAATTCCTAACCAAAGGCGCACTCCAGTCCCCTCAACATAAAACTCCCGATATTTTTCTGACCAATCAGAGTAAGCCTTGCTCGGCGCTGATTTGCTAATCAGAAAATGACGTCATTAGGGAGCCACGGCGTTCAAGCTATTTTGTGGCGGTTCAGGTGATCCACTTAGAAGTCATATTTTGATGTTTTTAGAAAAGTCTGATGAATCCTTTTATATTTTCAGAAAAGAACCCTTAATGCTGTTGTTGATAAACCCAACTTCGCTATTTTTGCCAATAGTAATAAGACAGGAAATAATCTGTTGGTGGGTCTTCACGCTAAATCTACCACCCCCAACTACGTCATCATCGTTCCTAAGCATGCTGTACTTGGTCATAACTTCGTTGCCCAGCACTAGTTAGCGTTGATTTCCACCAATCAGAGTGCAGAGCTGTCTGCCGAGAGACAGCAGTACTCGATATTAGTGGTGGGCCAAATACTTGTTTTCTAAGATGTTTTTCTTTACAGCCTTTTATATCTTACTTTTGTTTATATTATATATCGCTTTGTATTTTGTTTTTGTAAGGAATATCTGCATATATTGTGATTTATATAGCATGATTTAGCTAATATGCTAAGTGTTTACGAAGGGGTGCAGGGAGATATGGCAGCAGATATGGTGCTTGCAAGTAGTCTTTGTACGCATGAAATAGTACCCTTTTTTCGAGCCGAAAATAACCTATTTATTGCAATTTATTGATGTATCATGCCTGAATTCCGAAAAAGTGCTCCTCGTAGCATTGAATACAGTCACTTGTGTAGTTGCAAAAGGTCACTGGCCAGTTTTGTGATATCTCTAGGCCAGCTAGGGAAATGTCTAAATGCTATGTAAACAGGGTTTTTGCTCCCTCGGGTATCTAATTCCGGAATTCTTAAAAACAAGGAAAGTATATATCGAGTTCTCTTTTATACCTATTCAGTTATGTTTTAATGGTGATTAAAATATGACAAATTTTTTAATTACATTTCATATAAGAAAACACGCAAAACAATGAAACAAAAATAACTACGGCAGATAATTACCTTCAGGTATCTAATTCCGACCAATCAGCACCTCAGTAGGATATGACGTCATACAAGAATGGTGGTGAAGGCCGTTTGCAGTCCCGGCCGGTAGGTCACGTGACCGCCGGGCGCCTCGGGTCACGCGGCGGTCGGGAGTCGGACGCGGGGCGTGGTCGCGGGCGGACGCGCGGGGCATCATGCTTTGCTTTGCTTGCTTTGTCAACTTCATATAACTTACTATCGCATTCGTGTGAAAGCCAAACACTGCTCAGTGCCCTTAGAAATTGAGTTTTGGAAAGCTCAAGTCCCTATAGCTCCTCAGGTCGGCAACAGTTGAAGCCTCATCTGAACCCATGTGAAAAAACGAGGGTAAGGAACCTTGTGTTGCTTTTTCTTTTACCGTCATAATTATCTCAAACCATCACAATTTTGAGTTGCCACATTGTCTGCTTCACTACATTCGTGTAAAACTTGGGTGAAGGCTGGTGGCTCAAAGAAAGGTGAAGATATTTCTTTAAGTGCCTAATCCGTGAAATTGAAATATCCCGGCTTTACAAATCTACACTTTTCATTTTCTCCACGATACATTTTTTAAAATTGTTTAAATTTTATCTACATTTGTTAAAATCGGGGCTTTGGTTTTGTGTAAACTAGATCATAAAGTTTACTATAGTTTTGTGTAACCTGATGGCTGAAGAAAATAGTAGGGGAAGCCGGGGGAAGCCCGGCATAGTAAGCTCTTTTTCATTTTTATTACATACCATACGTGCTGTATAAAATGTTGATATCCTGTTAGCTAGCTAAGTTCATTGGCCGTGTTTTCCCAAAAATTCGGTTTCGTGGAATAAGTATAAGGTTGAGAAAATCGAGTTTTAAAAAAGTGTTGATTTTTCTGGGGTAAGCCCGGCATAGGGGTAACGCCGGCCACCTCCCTAGCGCTTTACAACGAGTTGATGAAATCATTATGTGTGTTCCAAATATTAACGGAAAGTGAAATATTGAGGTACTGATTAGCTCTGGACATCTTAGAGTTTATGTCACTACTGGTATTTTAGCTAGCGTCTACCACATATACAGTACAGGTCGATGAAAATCGTGATGCAAAATTGACAAAAAATGTGTATTTCAAAATTCCTTAAGATTCATTTTTCTTTTTACCTTAATGCATCATATTGCATATCACTCGACTCGGCTGATGAAGAAGAACACAATGACACCATTTTTGAAGCTCTAGCTTCATTGTCTGTCGCGTTATCTGCAAAAACGTAGTTTGACCCTAGTTGACCTTAAGTGACATGACTGGCTTTGTCTATGATAACATGTTTATTTTCGAAATTTATCTTTGATCTAGGTGTAAACCAATCCTGCTCAGTACCTATTATCTCATGGAAAACAGTGGTTTAGTGGCATTGCTCTCGGTTGGGGGTAGGCTTGGCCACTCGCCCGGGGTTACCCCAATGTGCTAATTTTTATTTTAGAGCAGCGATATTCGAAAAAATGTCATACTTAAGCCAGCCTGCCTCGTCTCCCCTCACTGACAAACACTTAAACGGTCCTTACATAACATTCGTATAAATATTAGTACTGTATGGTATAACATTAACAGTGCAACATATCTCACTTTTTAGCTAAAAACCCTTAAAATATCATTTTTGTGCTATAAATTTAACAATATGCAATTTTTGTTAGCTTTAACTTTTTTGCTGGCGTTACCTTAGCTGCCACGCTGAAAGGACAAACAGTTGAGCATTTTATTGTGAATCATTTAGCCGGAAACGGGGTGGCCGGGCTTCCCCCGCGCCCGGGCTTCCCCGGCTTCCCCTAATTTTGCTAAAATGATGTGCGGAAATTTGTTGCTTTCCAAATCAAATTACTCATACCTATATTTCATTCAAAATTAGGAGGCATTATTACTGTTTTTTCTTGTAACATGAACTGAGTTTGGGTACGGTGCTCCGGAAACGTTGTGGAACTTTAACCCGCGCCCCGTAGGGCTACCGGCGGACCCTACCACCCGTAGGGGGGGGGGGCGTATCGGCCCCCCCCCTAAGATCTCGGAAAGTTACCGGCCGATTTTCAAAATTCAAACGGCGTTCGATAGCCCCACCCGGGAACTACCTTGTGACCAAATTTCATTGACCTAGGTCAAACCGATGACGTCACAGGTCAGGTCAAAGGTCAGATTTTCACCGTTCACAGGCAATTCAAGAAATGTGCTGTGAAAGCGAGTAAATTGGTAATTTATTGAAAACCATCGATGGTACACTCGGGGGCAGATTGATGTTCTACAACTCTTTATCCACCGGGTTCCTATGGCTCAGCATTGGCAGCAGCCGCCTGGTACCGGTAGACTGTGCCGCTTCACTTACTTGTCAAGCGGCACAGCCTACCCAGTACCCACACCGTATGACACCGGTCTGGGTCGGTGGCTGGAAGGTGATGTGGGCCGCCTGTGACGTCAGCGCAGCGGTGAGGGCCGAGCCCGGAGGCATGGCTCGGGTCGGCGCGGCGCGGCGGCTGGCGAGGGCTGGGGAGTGAGGTGGGGTGGGAGCACGGACATCGCGCGGCTGAGCGAGTGTAGTTAAAGGGACCCTCCCACCTTAAAGGTAGTGTGCCAGCTTTCTTGGACCGTATGGAGTTAATGGCCCAGATAAGGAGAACCGGATTTTTAGAACTTATCCATACCTTCAAAACTCATGGAAACGTCTTAAATTCTTCAAATTTTGAGTACCCCAGTGCGAAATTCGCCCCGACGGGTTGTCGGTCGTACCCCAACCACATTTCACACCACTATGAACAATAAATGCACACACTGAAATCGCTATTACCGATATGCTCATCCAATCAAGTTTCGATAAACCCGTTCATCATCATCTCCTGCGGTTTCGAACACGCCTGTTAGGTGGCTTCTGATGCTCGTCGAGGTCGGAATTTCCAAATACGCGTGGTGCGTCGGGCCGCGCGCTCTGACTTCGGCCAAGAAAAATGCGTCAGCTGATCATTGTCATTTCTGCCACTTGCGTGTGGTGAAATGGGGTCATAACTTATAAGACGGCTTTTTCATATCAATTATTTTACATAAAATCATATTTCAAACCATAAATTATGTTCGACAGCCAAATAAAAGAAACAATACCAATACGGGCTTACAGTTTAAGGCTCGACATTGTGCTGTCTACGATTAGACAGCTGATAACTCATTCCCGTACATCGTATGGTCGTAACACTATAATGACCTTTGCTTATTGTCACAAGTGCGCCGCATTCGCGATTGTTGCCCGACGCCTGTTTGCAGGTGAGCCCACTACAGTTGTTATACATATCTAAAAACCGAAAAACTTTTAGGCGAAAAAGGCACTATTCCAGGCCCATTTCTGATTTTTTTTTTGCGATATTAGGTAAAAACAGAAGCTTCTTATCCTAGGAAAAATAAAATGGGAAATCTTTCAAAGGTGGCACACTACCTTTAACATTAGATTTGAGTTGAGGTAGCCAAAATGGGGTCCCTAGCTCACAATTACCAGTTTCGGCACTCACAACATCGAGAAATGCCTTAAATCGGAAATATTGAATTTCAAAATTGCAGCATTTTGATTCAGAGGGGCTAATGCATAGGAATACCCCTCTGAATGTGTGACGTCAGCGCAGATATCTAACGATTTTCAAATGTTTGACTAAAACGTTTTGTAGCACGCGGTGGTATATGCTGCGTTGCGCGCAACAAATGCCGCACTTCTAAATAAAGTCGCTAGGAACAGCGGAGATCCCAAAAAGTAAACAAAAGTAAAAGTCTAATATCTTGAAAACCGGTGAATATTTTTCGATGAAATTTGGTAGATATTGGTTTTCGCTCTTTCTAAACCGAGCGACATCACTTTCTTGCCAATTCATTAACTTTTTTGAAGGTGGGAGGGTCCCTTTAACTTTCGCGTCTCAAGACGCCAATTATTCTACCTAACAATTGTGCTAAAGCACTTGTTAAAATGTCCTATCCCCAAGACAGCGCCTATCATCATACTTGCAATGCACATTACGACACACTTAAGCGTGGCAATGGGACAGCCGATAGAACTTATGTCACTCGTGCATAGAGGTGCGGAGCTATATTTTGTATAACATATTAGTATTAAGGCCTTGATTGAGTAGATTGTTGTCTATTTTTCGCACGGCAATCGTCCAGAGACGTGGGAACTGGGGGTTATGAGTAGTTCCGCAGCCAACGCCCCAATTTAAAGCGATTATTACTGTTGCTCCAATATGTGGTCGCAGCCCCCAATAGCAAACCGTTCCAACTAGGAGTAAAAAACTCGGCCACTCAAGGGGGTTCGAACCGGGCTTCTCCCACCGGTCAATTCACGACACGAGCGTTCATCCACTGAGCTACCGAGATTGGTCCTCATCTGCACAAAACAAAATGACATTCACCCGCTGACCGCCAATGACAGTATTGTAACATTTGATCGCGTTTGACCGCGGCGGGTGGTCGCTGGTTTCGGCAGCTCAGTGGATACACGCTAGCGTCGTAGGGTGACCGGTTAGAGAAACCCGGTTCGAACCGTCCCAGGTGCGCGACTTATTTGTTCCTAGATGGAACGGTTTGCTATTGGTGGTTGCGACCACGCATTAGAGGAACAGTAAGAGTTGCTTAAAGTTGGGACGCCGCGCAATCCAAAAACCCCAGTTCCCACGTCTCTGGACGATTGCTGTGCGAAATAATAGACACCAACGAGCTCAATCAAGGCCTTAATACTTATCTGTTAAAAACAATGTAGCTCCGCAACTCGATGCACGTGTGATATAAATTCTATCGGCTGTCCCATACCTCGTTTAAGTGTGTCGTAATGTGCATGGCAAGTATGATGATAGGCGCTGTCTTGGGGATAGGACATTTTAACAACTGCTTTAGCACAATTGTTAGGTAGAATAACTGGCGCCTTGAGACGCGAAAGTTAACTATACACTCGCTCAGCCGCGCGATGGTCCGTGCTCCCACCCCACCTCACTCCCCAGCCCTCGCCAGCCGCCGCGCCGCGCCGACCCGAGCCATGCCTCCGGGCTCGGCCCTCACCGCTGCGCTGACGTCACAGGCGGCCCACATCGCCTTCCAGCCACCGACCCAGACCGGTGGCATACGATGTAGGTAGGCTGTGCCGCTTGACAAGTAAGTGAAGCGGCACAGTCTACCGGTACCAGGCGGCTGCTGCCAATGCTGAGCCATAGGAACCCGGTGGATAAAGAGTTGTAGAACATCAATCTGCCCCCGAGTGTACATTGTTCGACAAACACATACTTTGCTATCTGAGGTCACTGATACCAGGTCAGGTCACAGCGAGGTCAGGTCACCGGGGGTCACAATATGAATGTGTCGTGTGATACATGTTTTATGGTCCATTTTACATGACAAATGCGATTATGTGGGTTAGGCAGCCTTTGGGGCCAGCCTAAGTCACGTTTTTGTGAAGGTCAGGTCAAGGTCAGGTCAAATTAGGTCAAATTTCAAAGTTGATGTTTTTGCATAAAATGGGTATCGATTCGATGCAGCTCGTCACGGGGAGTCTAATGGTGGTCTTCGTTTTGCTCTACGAGTTCTAGAATTGCCAAAAATTGAGTTTGAAAATTTGACGTCATCATTTTTGAACAGTTTTTTCGCTATAACTTGGCCAAAAAACGAGGTATCGATCTGAAATTTGGTATGTAGATAGAAGACGGTAGGCACTATCACATATATTCCGGTTTTTTTCGAAACTCAAAAAACTTTTTGGATTTTTTGGCGAATATATCCAAAAAAATGCTTTTTTGATTTTGGGGGGTCAAAACTAAAAAATTTCAAAAATTCGAGATAGCAGTTTTGTAGCCCTGTCAATTCTACACCTTTTATGTCTTGATTATTTTTCTGTATCTTCAAAGCTGTAGTCCTGACAGGTCTTCTCGCGAAGGTCTTTTTTCGGTCGAAAATGACAGAACATGACGTCACTCTGACGTCATTTGTGGCCAACTTATCATAGCCTCTGGAAAAATTTTTGGTCACAATGTGCAAAATTGATGCCCGGAGGGGTCCTGAAAGTTTGGTGGCGATATCTCCAGCCGTTTAGGAGATATCGACCGAAAAGGACAGGGGGGGGGGCCGTTTCGGCCCCCCCCCCCCCTACGGGGCGCGGGTTAAGCTAGCTAGAGCAGTTTCCATAAAAATTGCTTAGATAGTTGACATGGCTTGTTGACAACTCTTTTGCTGTTTCTAAAAAAGTGGAAAAAATATTTTCCTGCATTAAGCACACAAGGCATGTTATTCTCATAAGCTATCGAATGTGTGTGTGTTTTTTTAAGCTGTTTTTTTAAGCTTTTAAGCTGTAACTTCAGTTACTTCACTTTAGAACATATTGCCCAGAATGCGTCACTGATCATGAGCTGGTATATCATATCATATGTAGCAAATACATAAATGAGAATAGTGTGTCATGAATTTTTGTGCATGCTTCTGGATCATCTGTAATTACATCAAAGGCTCGGCTCAAGAGTGTCCTGCCGACCAGCTTATGCCCAACCCTTTCTGTCCGCAGAACGTCGCCTGCGACTCCCGCACACCGTTTGCCCCGGCCGTTCGTACTGGTCTTCGCGCTGCGAGCCGCGCTGGAGTTCGCGGCGGCGTCGTGGAGCTCCCATCGGGACGGCGTGTGATGCCCGCGTCGAGCTTATAAGCCGTGAGCTTCGATTGGCGGCTCACGCGGTCACCAGCTGTATGTACAGCCTCGGCCCCGACGACCCCGCTAATGGCCGAGACCGGCATACCCCCGGCAGGGGTCCGCTGTCCGGCGCAGCGCTGGCCGCCCGCATGCTATGCTACTTTTGGCTGTATCGCTGCCCAGCGGGAGCGCGCTCCACGCTGCGGAAGAGGTACACGTTGCGACCCGACTGAGGACTGCAACCGGATGGTGACACGTCGGCCTCTGCGCCCTGGCCGGGGCAGGCGTGACCGACGTCACAGTGGAGGAACGCCCAAACAAGACCAGCCCACCGTCGGAGCAGCATGGAAATATCATGTTCTGCCTGGACGTCGGACCCGGCGGCGGCGCAGTGCACCTGCACACGTGCGGAGAGGGGCGCTGGAGGCTACTCTGGAGCTTCTGCCATTCCGCGGCGCGACTGCTGGCAAAACGGCGGCGATTGAGGCGGTTGGGAACAGCTGCAGCAATGGTGATGGCGGTGATGGCGACATGGCGGTTTGGGACTTCATCTCAGCGCGGCCGCCGCCCAGGCGCCGCTGCGCCCGGCTGCTCAGCCACCTACCGGATGGCGGGGTGGCCCTTACGGCCCTCACGCCCGTCCGGTCTGCGACCACGTTGTGGGGTGGCGGTCGCGGGGTTAGCGGCGTTGGACTTCGTCCTTTATCCAGACTGCACCGCACCATCTGAACGGATGGATCTGCCAAGAAAGATGACATCCAAGGCGGCTATGAGGCGATCACAAAGCTTCACCAAGAGCTTCTCCTTCATGGGGCCGGCCGGCCGTTAAGTCGCAACACCGGCTGCCGAGTGCCAACAGCTGCGTGCGCTGGCGCCGACGCGTTGTGGGCCGCGCTGCTGACGCCCAAGCTGCGATATCAACCATCTATGAATAAGTGGCAGCGGTGGCGGCTTGTCAGTTGTTAACGTGCCTTAACAGACGTTGCGAATAGCCCGCGTTGGAATCGCATGGTTGGGAACACAACGCAAGTAAAAATGGGCTTCCTTGATGAACCTACTTTTTAAGCATTGTAGCCTTTGTAATTTTGGATGTTTTGCTGTAGATATTATTTTCTACATATATACTATATAGGCACTCACGTGCTTTAAATCGCGCAATGCAATTGAACCATGGTAAAGACAATGATAAATGAACTGAGAGCTGACATGCCCCATGCTTTGTGTGTGTATGTGTGTGTGTGTGTGTGTGTTTTTTTTGGCGAGTCGATAAAAGTGGTTTTGGACACTGGATGAGTTTCTAGGGGTGTGGTGAGGGGGGATGTAATTCCACAGACCTGTCAGATTCACTAATGCAGTAGGTCTGTGCGGTGTTTAGTTATCGGAGCATTCTTTGAAAGTCGTGAATAGGGCCACCGAGTACCTAAAGCCGTGATATTCCCCCACAAAAACTTCTTTTAAATAACCGGGGATAGGTACATGAGCAGAGTAAATGCTATTACGAACGCCTATCACAATGCTGAGCGAATAGGAAAATCCATAGATGGAGAATTGTGCCGCGTTACGGGTGCTCGGGCGCAGCCAATCCACCGTTACCCCAGCGGTGACCTTGACCCGCATCGTCTGTCTCGGCTCCAAAGCCAAACCGGCGTGGAATTGGGAGCGTTCGAGCACTCATGGTCCAGCGCAATTCTCCACCTAAATCCATTCCTGATACACATTTGTTTGCTCATAGTCATGTAACCCCGGTAAATTCACCCAACTTTCATATTGGTCGCTCCATAGACAGATGGCCACAGAGATCAACTTAAAAGGCCATTGTTGCATTCATTTAGTGGAGATCATTAAAGAGCCGTGACAGGCCACAAGTCGCGTGACATCATACGTGTAACGACCAATGACGTCGGCCTGCAAAACCCAATGGAAGCGGCTAGCAGCGTGCAATAAAACAGGGCGCTGCTTTCTAAATGTCTGTCGTGCGCCATAAATGAATATATTCTTTGTAGCCTGGCAACTCAGTATCTTTTTTTTAACTATTGTACTAGTATTTAATAATTTCATAATTTTATAATTGTACTTACGCTTTATGTTGATATTAGTGATAATCCTTAGATAAAGTAAATCGATGTGATATTTAATAGAAAAATAGCAAACTAACGCACCATTCATTCGAAAGCTGGGGAACCTACTAAAAAGAACTACTAAAATTCCTGAGGAACTAAAGGATTAAATGGGGATTAAATAGATGCCTGCTATTCCGTCGTGAAAACGGCCTTTAGGTATCAAATAAGTTCCTCTGCGAAAGTTCCGTCGTGAAAACGGCTATTGCATACTTTACCTCTCGATCGACGCGTGAAGTTATCGTGTAAGTTATCATGAATCCGATCGCGACGAAACTTTAGCACCCTCATGTTGACAAAGTCTGAAAATTTCATGACCCTGACCCAAGTGACCTTTGACCTGTGGCCTATTTCTCGAGACTATGTTTGGCCATGTTTGAGGCCATGTTTGGCCGGAATCGCGATTCCGCGTATGTCGGCTCACATTATCCGCTCGTTTACAGTCTTTTCATGGTTTAAAACGCTCAAACATGTGAAATGATGTTGGTCCCAACCATTGTGGTAGGTGTCAATGTCACCTTAGGGTCAAGTCAGGTCATTGACCTTTGATGACCTCGGTGCACTTTTCCGAGTTTAACATGTTTCTAGGATAGTTTCGTTTAGCTGATTTTGAATTTAGCATTTAGCAACCATTTGAACATTTACGAAGTAGTTTTGATGCCTTCGTATCATGTTACGTAGCTGCCAGTGGTAGTCGGACATCTGCTACACGGACGCCCATAAGTACTGGTTGACCTGGTTGACCTGACCTGGCCTGCTCCGACATGGCCTAAAGGCATGAAGACATCATCTATGATCCAAACTAACAAGAAATTCGTGATCAGCACAAAAAAATATATTACAGCCTTACTTTAGGAGGTTCTGACAGGCCCTGATTTTCCCGTCTTTTGGGTCTGTGACCTGACCTGGGCGGTGTTTCACGGCACGCTGCCAGCGCTGTTGGCACTTTTGGTTTCCATGGAGACATCAACTAGCCTATACCTACAACACTACCGAAGGTTGACCTTAGCTCGCGGAATGCGCTGGCAGCGGCTGGCAGCGCGACCGTGAAACACCGCCCTGGAAGGTCAACCAATGACCAAGGACCTTAAAATCGGGTATCATCGGCTTCCTCTCGTCACTCACAGGCAACACACTCGTTTTTTTCCGCGAGCTCTAGCTTGATCAGGGGCCGAACGGCAGAGAGGTTCAACCGACACCTCCCAGCCCGCGAAGGCTGCGCCAAGCACCGACCCGGAGCGGTGGTCGACAAAAGCAATTTGAAGTGTTTTCAAAGTAATATTAAGGCACGGGTTGAGTGGGCTACCATTTCTCTCTCTATTTTTTTTTTAGTTTAAAAAAAAAATTATCGTTTCAGGGCTGTAACGAAAAATAAGTGGCCTAAATCCGATGAGAAAACAGGATTTGGGGGTACCCTAGGTTTGGCTCCTTGCACGAGTTGGCCCCCCCCCCCCCAAAACGCAAGTCTGGATCCGCCAGTGTGACCAAGGTGTCGTAGATATAAAACTTTATCGGAATTCACTGGGATTGTATTGCGTATGCAAGTCCAAATATTTCGGCCAATATTGTTTGGCCTTGGTCACTGGACAACTACAATAACCCTATAAGTATAGCTCACATTGTGATGACCAAGGTGTCATTTTTTGCTGATAGCCTCTAGAAAGGTCATCCGAGGTCATTTGAGGCTACAAACATATTTTTGCCAATACCTGGCGATTGGAAAGAGATAGAACGCTGGGAATGGTCTCATTGTGTTTGTCTTGTTGAGACGCATCGACTGATAAGCAACATGACCTTTTTTCGGTCAGGTCATGACCTTGACCTGAGGTCAAATTTTCAAGTTGACCTTTCAAGGTCACATTATAGTTCATTCGACGCGTCTTGGCGAGAGGAACACGATTCTGGCAATAGAAATGTAGTGGCTTTTTAGTCGAAAGTTATTGTAGAAAAACACTTTTCGCAAAAACAGCTGTTTTTGGAGTTTATGCCCTCTGGAGGCTAAACCGTTGACCTGACGTCAAATGCGATAATTACCTTATCATAAGAAGAGTTCAAAGCTATCGATTGCTGTTTCATGGGTTTTTCTAGCTACCATAGTTCCTAAGATAAAGGCATGTTTTCTGAAAAATATAATGAGAATTGGCAAATTTTGACCTTTGATGACCTCTGGTGACCCCAATATTGCTCTAAGATGCAAATTGGCCGGAATACTTTCAAACCTACGCATTGAGAGCTATCGACTGCTTTTTATCGCGGCTTCCTAGTCCTGTTAGTTTTTGAGTTAGAGGTGGGTGGTAACATATGCCCCCCCCCCCACTAGGGCGAAGTTGGCTGAGACCGCCACTGGGGCGCGGGTTAGCAAGCACTTCATAGAAGGACACTCTAGCTTGAAACACTTGATAAACATCTTAGCTTTATTGTCCATATAGTTAACCGCCCGTCTTATTTGGTCACAGCGCAACCTCTTCACCGCCTAGGGCTGTGAGTAAATCTCCCGGCGCTTTTTTCCCGCCCATCGCCTTTTATCGCATTCAGGACATTCTGGCTGTCTTATGTCATCATTCCTGACCTTCCGTCGCCTCTCGATCGCATAAGACATTTAACCTGCGCCCCGTAGGGGGGGGGGGCGAAACGCCCCCCCTGTCCTTTTCCGTCGATATCTCCTAAACGGCTGGAGATATCGCCACCAAACTTTAAGGACCCCTCCGGGCATCAATTTTACACATTATGACCAAAAATATTTCCAGAGGCTATGATAGGTTGGCCACAAATGACGTCAGAATGACGTCATGTTCTGCCATTTTCGACCGAAAAAAGACCTTCGCGAGAAGAGCTCTCAAGTCTCAGGCCTACAGCTTTGAAGATACAGAAAAATGATAAAGACAGAAAAGGTGTAAAATTGACAGGGCTACAAAATTATTATCTCGGATTTTTGAAATTTTTGAGTTTTGACGCCCAAAAATCAAAAATGCAATTTTTTTAGATATATTAGCAAAAAAATCCAAAAACTTTTTTGAGTTTCGAAAAAAAAACGGAATATATGTAATAGTACCTACAGTCTTCTATATACATACCAGATGTCAGATCGGTATCTCGCTTTTTGGCCAAGTTATAGCGTAAAAACTGTTCAAAAATGATGACATAAAATTTTCAAACTCAATTTTTGGCAATTCTAGACCACGTATGGCAAAACAAAGACCACCATTGGCTTCCCCGTGACGAGCTGCATCGAATGGATACCCATTTCATGCAAAAATATCAACTTTGAAATTTTACCTAATTTTACCTGACCTTGACCTGACCTTGACCTGACCTTTACCAGAGCATAATCTTAGCTGACCCCAAAGGCTGCCTGACCCACATAATCGCATTTGTCATGTAAAATGGACCATAAAACATTTATCACACGACACTTTCATATTGTGACCCCCAGTGACCTGACCTCTGTGACCTGACCTGGTATCAGTGACCTCAGATAGCGAAGCATGTGTTTGACAAGCATTGTACCATCGATGGTTTTCAATAACTTACCAATTTGCTTGATTTCACAACGCTTTTCTTGAAATGCCTGTGAACGGTGAAAATCTGACTTTTGACCTGACCTGTGACGTCATCGGTTTGACCTAGGTCAATGAAGTTTGGTCACAAGGCAGTTACCTGGTGGGGCTATGGAACGCCGTTTGAATTTTGAAAATCGGCCGGTAAATTTCCGAGATCTTAGGGGGGGGCCGAAACGCCCCGCCCCCCTACGTGTGGTAGGGTCCGCCGGTAGCCCTACGGGGCGCGGGTTAACCCGCGCGGCCGTTGGGCTCTGCTGAGCAACGCGCCCTGTTGGGGGGGGGGCAATTTGCTCCCCCTAGGATCTCGAGAACCACTCAACCTAGCGACAAGCGGCAAACGGTGTTGGATAGCCCTATCAAGTATCAGGGAACTACCTTGAAACCCAATTTTATTGACCTAGGTCAAACCGATGACGTCAGAGGTCACACTACCTTGAGGTCTGTTTTGCTGTTGGGCAGCTGTAAGGTCATGTGACGTCATCAAAGGTCACCAAAGGTTTTTTTTTTGCCAATAACTCCATACAGAAACAAGATGCAGCCGCGCGGTTAGTCTCATTGTGTTCAGCTCGTCAAGACGCATCGAATGATATACATGATAACCTCGAGGTCACGTGACCTGAGGTCAACTCTTGACCTTGACTTTTCGAGGTCAATATATATATATCATTCGATGCGGATTGACGAGAGGATCACGATATTGCCCTTAGTTTGTTCCCATCTTGACTAATCCGAAAGTTATTCGAGAAAAACTCTCCATATCTAGCGCCGCCATTTTGACTTTTTTTACCCCTGTGACGTCATCTTTGACCTGACCTGAAAATGACCTTCGTAAAAATTGTAGACCTTGTCCGTGCGTATCTGATGCCGTTTACCGCTTGTCACTATCTTGCTTCGTTCTCGAGATCTCAGGGGGGAGGGGCGGTCATCCCCCCGTCGGTACTAAGTTGGCGCAGACCCCCTTCGGTGCGCGTGTTAATATATTGCAGAAACACGGGGTGGGGCGGCAGATCAGTGACCCTTCCGCCCCATTCCAAAAAGCGGCGCGGGTGAACAGTGAGTGCACGCATGCAGTAGCGCCTACCAGCCTGCCCTCAAACTGCCCATAGAATAGTGATCGGATTCCATGTTCAAAATTCAAATGCCTGGCTGCCTGTCAGCCCGGAAATCGCACACGGGTTGGGACTCCTAGCAGTGACGGCATAAGCCACTTATAGATGTGAAAATGCTCTCAGATACGAAATGCGCAACGTTCTTTGTGGGCAGTGGCTACTGGCTAGCTACTTATTCGCTCCCATGATCCCATCATTTCTGAATGTGGTCCCTTCAGCAGCAGCCTGGGCCCTATGGATGTGGTGCGTGGTGTTCAGTGGCCGTGACGCGGTATCTGAGGTCAGCCGACCGACTGCTGTCCGCGGCTCGCCGAGCGGTGACTCAGGCCGGCCGCTGGGCCGCTACTCGCTGTCCACCGTCCACCGTCCGCGGCTCGTCGAGCGGTGACTCAGGCCGCCCTCTGCCCGCCGTCCACCGTCCACCGTCCGCGGCTCGCCGAGCGGTGACTCAGGCCGCCCGCTGGGCCGCTACTCGCTGTCCACCGTCCACATATGTACACTGCTCGCTGCTCGCTGTCCACCGTCCGCTGCTCGCTGTCCACCGTCCGCTGTCCGCTGTCCTCTGTCCGCTGTTCACCGTCCACATCCACTACTCGCTGCCCGCTGTCCGCTGTCCGCTGTCCCCTGTCCGCTGTTCACCGTCCACATCCACCACTCGCTGTCCGCTGTCCACCGTCCTCTGTCCGCTGTGGCCACTGTCGGCTCACGGCCGCCGCCGGGCGGCTCGACAGCGGCGCTGGAGGCGCGCGCAGCTGCGCCGTCCGCCGGCCGTCCCGGCGTGGCACAGGGCGGCCGGGGAGCCTCCCGACCGAGCTGCCAGCAGCGCCGACAGCGGCAGGCTGCAACCACAGCGGCGCTAGTCACAACCACAGCGGCGCCAGTCACAACGACCGCAGCGGGAGTAACGACAGTGGCGGGGGAACAACGACAGTGGCAGGGGAACAGCGACAGTGGCAGACTGTAACGAGTAACGACAGTGGCGGGAGTAACATCGACAGTGACGGGAGTAGGGGAGACCCGGGAGGTATGGGCCCCTCGGAGGTATGGGTCATCGCAGTTTTGAAGAAGTGTTACGTATTTTTACACATTTGACCGCGTAAACTGGTAGCAGCCATTCCGTTATACAACCCACGTGATTTCCGAAATCTTCCTCAATCTTCTTTGGCAATGAGCGGTGATGTTTTTGCCCTCTTCGAGTAAAATACGGTACATACCTACAAAAAAATCGTGGTGAATTTGAACCAGGCTCGTTTTATGATGTCAGACCAGCTCTAACATAAAGTGTAAAGCATGCAAATTAGGACTGGATAGACAATTTGAAGCTTTGTTGCAAGATTATGAGCTGAGATACTACGCACATTCTGGCGTCCTAACCGGGAGGTTCGGGCCACCCACCACCGTTGATCCTAAATCAATAAAATGATGCTTTCATTGAATGTCCTCTTCAATAAGTTTTATTTTTGCCGCGCATGGTCGAACATTTAACTACAAATTTCATTCGAACAGCAAAAAAAAAATATTATTTATCTTATTTTTTTTATATCCGGGAAGATACGCTCATCATTCTTGCTGAGCGCCTTTTCCCTGAGCACACCCATCCGTTCGACGCGGCAACAAGTGCTGTTGTATGTGCCCTATGCTAGAGTCAGCACTGTGAAGGGTGGATTATTTGTGCGTTTGCCGAAGGTCGTGAACAGCTTTCTGAGACAGCGATCGCAAGCTGACATCTTTCACGACTCATATGTCACGTTCCGTTCCAGTGTTATCGCATATGTGTGTGCTGCGTGATGAGAAGCTTCTTCGTGTAACTGTAGGCACGAGCTGTTTTGCTATTTTATCACCACTGTATGTAATATTACTAAGTGCTCGAGCGAGGAACATATTGAATAGAATTTTAAAATATATTATTCGGCTTTTTACATTTTTGATGTCGAGGAAAAGGTCAACTTCTTTTATTTATCTAATTATACCACTGTATGTATTTTAAACTGTATGCTGTTAGTGTTCATTTACATGCTATATTTGTGTTTTTAATGTTTGACTTCGTCGCTAATTGGGGGACTCCCCGTAGATGATTTTGCTGAATAAATGAAATAAATGAAATTTCGTGGAGCATGATTGAGTTTACCAAAATACTTATGTGCCCAAGTGACCTCCATGAAGTAAGCTGCAGTTGGCCGCTTATGCGGTGGCTGGGCTCTAAGAGAGATCCAGGTAGATACCAGCTACGAGTATTGTTCTCATTGTCGAGAAAAGAATGTGAAACATAGCACCGGCCCATACCTCCCGGTGTATTTTGATGGATCGAAAAAGCGCATGATTGATTGAAAGTTATCTCGAGACAAAATAGTTGGTCCCAGATGCCTAATATCAGGCACAGTTTGTAGGCGAAAAGCAATTTCACGTAGACAGAGTGAAAAACCGGGTCTAGCCACTGCCCACTGGAAGAAACTTACCTTTAAACCGGCCCATACCTCCCGGGTCTCCCCTATTAGACAGCGGTAGGCTGCAACGATAGTGGCAGGGGAACAACGACAACGGTGGGGAACAACGACAGTGGCGGGAGTAACGACAGTGGTGGGAGTAGCAACGACAGTGGTGGGAGTAACGACAGTGGTGGGGGAGTAACGACAGCGGCGGGGAACAACGACAGTGGCAGACTGTAACGAGTAACGACAGTGGCGGGAGTAACAACGACAGTGGTGGGAGTAACGACAGTGGTGGGAGTAGCAACGACAATGGCAGGAATTGTATTGTGGTATTTGATTTGACGATGGATGCATTACACAGGTGCCGGGCTCGTGCTGTGCGGCTGTGGCTCTGTGTGTGTGTCTGTGTGTGTGCGCGCCGCTCGGGCTCACCTGGCCAGCGGCACCAGCTGCGAGTAGGGCGGCCCGGCGCCGGCCGCCCGGCCGCCCAGGTGGCACAGCGCCGCCCGCTGACAGGTCGGCTCCGTGGAGCCCAGCAGCACGGACGCCATGTGGGCCAGCACGTCCAGCTTCTCCAGCAGCTCCGCCGAGCCCAGCGCTGCCGGACAGAGGCACCGGCTGCTTACACCGCGGCACAGAGAGCTGCCTACACCTGGTGCAGAGACCTGCCCAGCGCTGCCGGACAGAGGCACCGGCTGCTTACACCGGGGGACGGACAGAGGCACCGGCTGCGTACACCGCGGGACGGACAGAGGCACCGGCTGCGTACACCGGGGGACGGACAGAGGCACCGGCTGCTTACACCGCGGCACAGAGAGGCACCGGCTGCTTACACCGCGGGACGGACAGAGGCACCGGCTGCTTACACCGGGGGACGGACAGAGGCACCGGCTGCGTACACCGCGGGACGGACAGAGGCACCGGCTGCTTACACCGGGGGACGGACAGAGGCACCGGCTGCGTACACCGCGGGACGGAGAGGGCTGCCCAGCGCTGCCGGACAGAGGCACCGGCTGCTTACACCGCGGGACGGACAGAGGCACCGGCTGCTTACACCGCGGGACGGACAGAGGCACCGGCTGCGTACACCGGCTGCGTACACCGGCTGCGTACACCGGCTGCGTACACCGCGGGACGGAGAGGCACCGGCTGCTTACACCGGGGGACGGACAGAGGCACCGGCTGCTTACACCGCGGGACGGACAGAGGCACCGGCTGCGTACACCGGGGGACGGACAGACGCACCGGCTGCTTACACCGGCTGCTTACACCGGCTGCTTACACCGGCTGCTTACACCGGCTGCTTAGTGCTTACACCGGCTGCTTACACCGGCTGCTTACACCGCGGGACGGAGAAGCTGCCTGCACCGCGGCACAGGGAGCTGCCTACATCGGGGGCAGAGACCTGCTTACACCAGGGGCAGAGAGCTGCTTACACCTCGGCACAGAGAGGTGCCTACACCGGGGGCAGAGGGATGCCTACACCCGCGGGACAAACAGCAGTGTGGCGGCACCGGACCTAGAGGTGCTCCGCTCGCGGCACAATGCACATACACACGGCGGCTGGGCGGGACCGGCGGCGCCTTACCGTCGTCGAGCAGCTCTCCGGGCGCCGGCGGGCGCAGCCGGCGCGCCGTGCCCGTCGTCGTGGTGGTGGTGCCGGTCATGGCGGCCAGTGTGAGGGCGGCGCGCAGCGCCCGGTTGGCCTGGTACAGCGAGTAGCCGGCGAGGCCGCCCAGCGCTGCGAACCCGGTCACCGCGCCGGCCAGGCCCGGGAAACAGTCGCAGCCGGCGCCGGCCGCCGCGCGGCCCGCCGCCGCTGGGACGGCGGCCCGCGGCGGCCGCCAGTCGGCGCCGACCACCAGCTGCACGCCGGCGCAGGCGGCCGCGGCTGCGGCGCGCGCCGGGCCACCGTCGGCCCGCCGCCGGCCCGTCAGCAGGCTACTGCCCGTTCCGTTCACACTGGCCAGCAGCAGCAGCGCGCCAAACGTCGCCAGCGACGCCACGCCCGAGCCCAGGCCCAGCAGCTCGTACTTGGAGCAGTCGCAGTACGGCCCGTACGGCGGCGCGTGCGTCTCCTTGAGCGGCGCGTGCAGCCGCGGCGGCGACGGCCGATAGTCGGTGTAGCCCAGGTAGCCGCCACTGTAGCCGGTGTCGCCGTATCCGGTATCGGCGCGGGCTCCGGCGGCCAGCGCGGCCACGCCGGCACCGAGCAGACGAGAGGCGCGCATGGCGGAGTCGTTGGCAGGTGTGCCGGGGCGGCGGCGCCGGCCGGCCGGCCGCGCCCCTCCGGCCACGCATCACCGGCTCCTCACACTGCACTGGGGCGCCGCCCGGCCGGCCGTGACGGCGCCCCGCTGCAGGGAGCGCCAGCGGCTCCTTATCGGCCAACGGTGCAGGCCCGTAACGGTGACCAGGGCGCGGCCCATCGGCGCCGAGCGTCGTTAGCAGCAGTCGAAGCAACGGGCCCGGCCAGATAGCGTCGGCGCCGCGGGGGCCGACGGCAGAGCCAGCCGCCGCGCCGCTGCAGCAGTCACTCTCCAGCGCGCTGGAGGCCCATCGGACACTCACTGTCCAGCAGTCACTGTCCAGCACTCACTGTCCAGCAGTCACTGTCCAGCACTCACTGTCCAGTCACTGTCCAGCACTCACTGTCCAGTCACTGTCCAGCACTCACTGTCCAGTCACTGTCCAGCAGTCACTGTCCAGCACTGTCCAGCACTGTCCAACACTCACTGTCCAGCACTGTCCAGCACTCACTGTCAAGCAGTCACTGTCCAGCACTCACTGTCAAGCAGTCACTGTCCAGCACTCGCTGTCCAACACGGCCCACGCCGTATCAGGCCGCTGAAATTGCGCCGTAGCAGGCAAAATCAAGGTTGTGGGTGGTTGTGACATTAAATTTGGGACACTCTGTAATTAGTGTAATTCATACAGTGATTTTTGGTGTCTTTCAGAATGTTGACCACAGGTTTTTGATTCACAAACTTCAAAACTCGATTGCTACATCCCGTCCGATGCTCGCTGTTTTTAGCTTTTGCATGCAGACCAGACGGCAGGGTGTTGTAGTCGACAGACAACCCTCAGCCAGCGTGGTGTGCGGTGGCCAGCGGCGTGCCCGGAGGGGCGATTTGGGGGCCCGTTTTTAGCTTTCATCAACGAACTCCCTGAGCTTTAACCCTCGCCCTGGCAGGGGGGTCGATGCGACACCCCCCTAAGGTTTTTCGAAGATAGCGTAAAAATTGCGGCGCGCAGCGCCGCCAAATTTAGCATAGCCTATGGGCAAACCTTTTTACACATGACCTAAAACTGTCAGGTCCGGGTGACCTTGGGTCAGGTCACCAGGTCAGAAAAACGGTACAAGGTCATGGTCAAATCTCAATTTTCTTTTTACACCTGTCCAACTCACAGTTTTGGACTGATTTCCTTCAAACTTTCAGGATGTGCTAAGTTTACCGAGTTGTATACCGTATAGTGCGGGTTTTTCAAGGTCACTGACCTGAGGTCATTTTGAGGTCATTACGTCGTAATGCTAAGCCTATGGGAAAATACTAAATTCGGAAAATACTGGAGATATCCGCTTCGTTCCATTACTTTCGTGCTTTGAAACCACAGTACTTAACAGCAGGTCACTTAGTGCTCTTTTGTTTGGTGTACTTATCCATGAACCAGGTCAAATGAGGTCAACTGAGGTCAAATGACGTTTTTGCCAATAACTTGGCACATAATGACGCTAGAGCTTAAAGGGACTATCCCACCTTTAACACGGGGTTTGAGTTGAGATAGCCAAGTTTGCGGCGAGGTTATCTATCTAGGTTGCAACCCCCGCGGCCTCTTGGTGTTGAAGAAATTCGTTCCCTTCATTTGAAAATGGGCCTTGTACAAGGCCCTATCTTCAACATGGAGCGACCGTTAGTGTGACGTCACCTCGTTTAGTCATTCTGATTTAAATGGGTTTGTTCGTTGAAAAATCGCTTAAAACTTGGTCTGAACTTTGTTGTGGTGCCTACAGAGTAAAAAGAATCAGCTTTATGACAGTAATGTGGCCTGGGGAAGGAGGTAATTTTGAGCTGTGACGTCACATATTTGAAAGTTTGTGTTTGGAATAGGTATGGGAAGCCTAAGATGTTTAATGAAAAATAAATGCCAGAACCGTGTTCCTGGTCATCCAATCTATAAAGTCGGGCACAATTTAACTGGTTTTAACAACATTTTAGAAGGTGCGATAGTCCCTTTAACAAATGGTGTCATTGTGTTCCTGGTGATCAGCTAAATCGAATGATATGCGATATCATGCAATTTGGTGAACTTAAACTTAATAAATTTATTAAAGTTTACTTAATAATTAAGAAAAACTTTAGCCCTCGCATGTGTGCGGAGTTTGCCAGCTTCTAATGTGTAGGGGGGGGGGGGGGTCGGTTGGACCCCCCCCCCTTGCCGTTTGGCCCCTGATCGAGCTAGAGCTTCGCGGAAAAAACGAGCGTGTTGCCCGCGTGACGAGAGGAAGCTGATGATACCCAATTTTAAGGTCCTAGGTCAATGGTCATTGGGTGACCTTCCAGGTCAGGTCAATGACCCAAAGTCGGGAAAATCGGGACCTGTTAGAAAGTCGTAAAGTGTGGCTTCTAAGGGGTTTTTCGGGGTGCTGATCACGAATATCGTGTTAGTTTTGATCACAGATTATGTCTTTAAGCATTTAGACCAGGTCGGGTCAGGTCAGGTCAGGTCAACCAGTAGGCATCGTGACGGGTATTCGTAGTACGTGTCAACCGCCTCTGACAGCTTCGTAACATGTTACGAAGGCACCAAAACTACTTCGTAAATGCTAAAATGGTTGCTAAATTCGAATTCAGCTCCAAAAACTAGCCTAGAAACATGTACAGCTCGAAAAAGTGAGCCGAGGTCACCCGAGGTCACCAAAGGTCAACGACCTGACCTGCCCTTAAGGAGACCTTGACACCCACCCTAATGCATGGAAGCAACATCAAATCACATGTTTGAACGTTTGAAACCACGAAAAGCTTGCAAACGCGCGGCTAATGCGAGCCGACATACGCAGAATCGCGATTCCGGCCAAACATGGTCTCGGAAAAGAGGTCACAGGTCAAAGGTCATTTGGGTCAGGGTCATGAAATTTTCAGGGTAGGTGTAAAATTGATCAATGTGAGGGTACTGAAAGTTTCGTCGCGATCGGCCGCTTTTTACGTTAGTTATTCGCGAAAAACCATGGGTGGGGGCCATCCGACCCCCCCTACACATGCGAGGGTTAAGTACACTTAAGCAACCTAAAAAGTATATCATTCGACGCGCTTTGACGTGCTGAGTTCACTGATGCTTTTTTTTGCTCTATCTTAATTAGATCAAAAGCTATAAGCGAAAAACTTTTGACCTGTTTTTAGCGAACATTTTACATTTATACCCCCAAACCCCCCTAAATATTGACCTAGAGCAACCAAATTTGCACAGGGGCGAGAACTCCAGGGAGCCCCTTACCTACCAAATTTGATGTTTCTAGGTGCCATAGGAGCTAATCGCGAGGGGGGGTCGCATCTAAGTAAAGTAATCTTGGGTCGCATCGACCCCCCTGCCCGGCCGTGTTATGAAAAATGCCCTGCCAGGGCGAGGGTTAATATTCAAACTGCCTGTTCGGACGACTTCATTCTGCATTCAGAACCGGTGTAGACACGAGCGATAGGGATTGGCTTCGATGTGATCTGAAGTGGCTATAATTCTTGATCCCAGACTTGGCGTCCTTCTACATATAAACGCTGCCAGGCACTGGCACATCTTAACCCGCGCCCCAGTGGCGGTCTCTGCCAACTTCGCCCTTATGGGGGGGGGGGGGCATATGTTACCGCCCACCTCTAACTCAAAAACCAAGAGGGCTAGAAAGACGCGGTAAAAAGCAGTCGATAGATCTCAATGCGTACGTTTGAAAGTATGTCAGTCATTTTTCATCTTAGAGCAACATTGGGGTCACCAGAGGTCATCAAAGGTCAAAATTTGCCAATTGTCATCATATTTTTCAGAAAACATGCCGCTATCTCAGGAACTATGGTAGCTAAAAAAAAAAAACACAAGGGAAAGCAATCGATAGCTTTTAAACTCTTCTTTTGATAAGGTTATTATCAAAATTGACCTCAGCTCAACGGTTTAGCCTCCAGAGGGCAAACACTCCAAAAAAAAAACTGTTTTTAAGAAAAGTGTTTTTCGACAATAACTTTCGACTAAAACAAACCACGACATTTCTATTGCCAGAATCGTGTTCCTCTCGCCGAGACGCGTCGAATGAACTATAATTTGACCTTGAGAATTCAACTTGAAAATGTGGCCTCAGGTCAAGGTCATGACCTGACCGGAAAAGGTCATGTTGCATATCAGTCGATGCGTCTCAACAAGACAAACACAATGATACCATCCCCAGCGTTCTATCTCTTTCCAATCGCGAGTTATTAGCGAAAATATGTTTGTAGCCTCAAATGACCTCGGAAGACCTTTCTAGAGGCTATCAGCAAAAACGACACCTTGGTCATCACGGGTGGTCCAAATCATTGTGATTCTGAAATATTTGGACTGTTTCTATGCGTACACACGGATCTAGAGGCATTTTCATTTTTCTCCCTTGACTTGTAATGGAAAGGTCACGCCACTGGCCTGACCTTAGGTCACGGATATAAAAAATCCGAGAGATACAAATTATAGGCGCCCATAACATCATGAAATCCACCAAGTTTAAAACCTCTCTGAAAACACTGCAGGCTGGACATGATTGCAAACTTTTTTAGGCTTGGTCAGTTCACTTGACCTGTTGACCTGAGCTGACATGACCTGGGGTCAAAATTTCACACATTGTCCAAAATTGATGTACCTACCAAAAGCTACCCCAAGCGGCGAGGCGCCACGCGCCTCGCCGCTTGGACTAGCTTTTTGTTTTGGAGTAGCTTTTTGGAGTAGTTTTTTTAGTAGCTTTTTGACCTCAGGTGACCTCGGTGACCTCAAAAGGTCAATTTGACGTTTTTGCCTAATGCATTCTATACCCAACTTAGGAACTACTGGGCCGATCGCGACGAAAACACCATCAGTCGATTCAACGTATGCGATTTCATCAGCCGTTTCGAATATGGTGACCTCAGGTGACCTCGGTGACCTTGGGAGGTCACATGACCGTTGTGGCCTATGGCAGCCATTCTATAACTCAGGAACTACTGGGCAGGAACTACTGGGCCGATCGCGACGAAAACACCACCAGTCGAATCAGCGTATGCGATTTCATCAGCCGTTTCGAATACGGTGACCTCCCAAGTCTGGACGATTGCTGTGCGAAACAATAGACACAAATCAGCCCAATCATGACCTTAACCCGGCAGTTGCTGGGGTATTTCGCCACCCACCGTTTGCTGGGGGGGGGGGGGTTAAACGCCCCCAGCCGATAACTCGAGAACCAATAGGCGCAGCGAAACGCACGAGGCGGCGAACGAAAGAACGCGACGAGTCGCTTCAGATGAGTACTTTAAAGTTGAATTTTGAGGTCACAGGTCGGGTCAAGGTCAGGTCAAACACCTGAAATCGGGCTTTCAGTAGCATGGACTTCAGGACTTCGCAATGGGCGCCTCTCGTCATAAACTCTGTCAAAACCGTGCACAATCCATCATATAAGGCCTACAAGAGTGTCAGCTCCATGTAGG
This sequence comes from Amphibalanus amphitrite, assembly GCF_019059575.1. NCBI lineage: Eukaryota > Metazoa > Arthropoda > Thecostraca > Balanomorpha > Balanidae > Amphibalanus > Amphibalanus amphitrite. The sequence goes on along the minus strand of NW_024882984.1, from coordinate 95,847 downwards.
GGTCAGTCAAGCATAGGTCAGGGTCAAGGTCAGGTAAACCGGGTAGGCACATATCCCCGAAAATCAAAACTGATATTCGCAGCCGGTGACACATGTTTCATAGGTAATTTGGGGCGTAGAACACGATGGTGACATTCATTTTATCATATGTGTCCCCCCCATAGGTTTTTTCGCGATAGCTCCGAACACGCTGGCGATAGAGAGCTGACACTTAGCATACCTGACATTTGATTCAAGCCGGATCTTTTGCCACCAACCTCATTTTTGGGTCAGGTCAGATCACTGACCTATGACGTCATAAGTGAGCCTCTGCACGGTCTTCAGATGTCGCAACTTCGAAACGCCCTCACTGCCAGAGTAGATGTCACAGGGAAATGAAACTTGCAGGATCTAGTATCCATTATGAGTCTCACAACTTGTATATCTCGGATGTTTCCTTAACCCGCGCCCTGGTGGGGTCTGTTTATAACGCGACCTGGTGGGGGGGGGGCTATTTTTTGCCCCCCCCCCCTCGTATCTCCGAAACTACTGGACGGATCCGCAAAATTCAAACGGCGTTCGAAAGGCCTGTCAAATTTGTCGAGGAAAACCAAATTTCATTGACCTCGGGGTCACCGATGACGTCACAGGTCAGGTCAAAGATGAAATGTTTCACCGTTCACGGGTCTTCTAGGGAATGCGCTATAACACCGAGGAAAACGCATTTTGTCGAGAATCAGCGATAGGGCGTCAGTTGCCTAGTAGATATATTACTATTAGAGGTCACTGACAATACCAGGTCAGGTCACAGGTCAGGTCACCAAGGGTCACAGGTCAGGTCACATGAGCCCAACTTTACTAAGGTTGTGTGATGCATGTTTTATGGCCAATTTTTCATTTCCAACTCAATGGTATTGGTTATAAGACTATCAGGTACGGCTTAGGTCACTTTCTGGTGAAGTTCAGGTCAAGGTCAGGTCAAGGTCAGGCCAAAAAAGGTCAAATTTTAAAGTTGCTAGTTTTGCATAAAATGGGTATTGATTCGATGCAGCTCGTCACGGGGAGTCTAATGGTGGTCTTTGTTTTGCGCTACGGGGTCTAGAATTGCTAAAAATTGAGTTTGAAAATTTGACGTCATCAATTTTGAACAGTTTTTTCGCTATAACTTCGCCAAAAAAAGAGGTATCGATCTCAAATTTGGTATGTGGATGGAAGGCGGTAAGGACTATCACATATATTCCGGTTTTTGCGAAATTCAAAACACTTTTTGGATTTTTCGATTATTATATGCAAAAAAAAAATATTTTTTGATTTTTGGGGGTCAAAATCCAAAATTTTCAAAAATCCGAGATAGCAGTTTTGTAGCCCTGTTAATTCTACAGCTTTTATGTCTTTATCATTTTTCTGTATTTGCAAAGCTATAGGCCTGACAGCTCTTCCCGCGAAACCCTTTTTTAGGTCGAAAACAGCAGAACATGACGTCATTCTGACGTCATTTCCGGCCAACCTATCATAGCCTTTGGAAAAATTTTTGGTCACAATGTGTAAAATTGATGTCCGGGAGGGTACTGAAAGTTTGGTGACGATCGGCGCAGCGGTTCTGGAGATATATCAAAAAGTCTGGAGGGGGGGCAAAAAATAGCCCCCCCCACCAGGGCGCGGGTTAAGGTCATATGAGGCCAGGTCATTTTCGTGACCTCACCATTATAAGTCAATGGGGAAAAATGTAAACTGCTATTCTGGCGCCGGGAACGATCTCCAACTAGCTCAAGCACACAGAATCGTGATTTGATGCACTAAATGTCATATGAGGTCAGGTCATTTTCGTGACTCACCATTATAAGTCAATGGGGAAAAATGAAAACTGCTATTCTGGCGCCGGGAACGATCTCCAACTATCTCAAGCACACAGAATCGTGATTTGATGCTTTCCTTGTAAAGTTAGATGCGTCACTTTTGCAATGTTGACCTTGCGTGACGTCATTTATGACGTCATCAAGGTCATATTCGTTTTTCGTCAATAACTCTTGATCAAATTGAGCTAGCGAGCCGGGAAAGCCACCAATGGACTCAGGAAGACCTGCCGATTCGAATGATATGCGACATGACCTCTTTCGACCAGCTTCGTGACCTGGGGGTGCTGACCTGACCTTGACCTGAGGTCAGGTCAGGACCTGACCCGAACAAAAAGTATATCATTCGACGTGCCTGAGCGAGGCGAACACTATGCTGCCAAAATCGCGGCTCTGCGGCCATTTTTGCGAAGTTATTCACCAAAAACTGAACCGGACCTTGGGGCACTTGACCTGATCTCAGAGGTCACCGGTTGACCTAGGACCTTAAAATCGGGTACCAATCTCTGCGTCTCGTAACGGCGCATACGCTCGTTTTTTCCGCGACGCGCTAGCTCCACCAGGGGCGAAACGGCGAGGGGGGTCGTACCCGCCCCCCCCCCTCGGCCGGCGCGTATGTAGAAAACCAATAGGTCCGGCGAGGGTTAACTTTTACGAGCGACCCCTCTGGGCATCGATTAACACATTGACTAAAAATTTTTTCAGAGGTTATGTTAGGTTTACCACAAATGACGTCAGAATGACGTCATTTTCTGCCATTTTCGACCAAAAACAAGGTTTGGCGGGAAGAGCTGTCAGACCTACAGCTTTGAAGATACAGAAAAATGTTCTTTACACAAAAGATGTAGAACTAGCAGATGTTTGAAACTGCATTCTCGGATTTTGATTTTTTTATTTTGACCAAAAAAAGAATAATAAACGGGATATATTAGCAAAAACCCCAAACGTTTTTCAACTTTCAAAAGAAAAACGGAATATCTATGATAGGCCCCACCGTCTTCTATCCATATACCTACTCAACTTAACCCTCGCATGTGAAAGGGGGTCGGATAGACCCCCATGGTTTTTCGCGAATAACTCGCGAAAAAGCGGCCGATCGCGACGAAACTTTCAGTACCCTCGAGTTAATCAATTTTACATCTACTCTAAAAATTTAATGACCTTGACCCAAGTGACCTTTGACCTGTCACCTATTGCTCGAGGCCATGTTTGGCCGGAATCGCGATTCGGCGTATGTCGGCTCGCATTAGTCACGCGTCTGCAAGCTTCTCGTGGTTTCAAACGTTCACACATATGATATGATGTTGCTCCCATGCATTTGGATGGATGGTCACCTGAAGGTCAGGTCAGGTCATTGACTTTTGGTGACTTCGGTCCACTTTTCGAGCTTTATATGTTTCTAGGCTAGTTCTTGGAGCTGATTTCGAATTTAGCAACCATTTCAACATTTACGAAGTAGTTTTGATGCCTTTGTAACATGCAGGGGCGTCGCCACGGATTTTTGAGTGGGGGGGTCGGGTTTCCGGTCTTCGTCTTGATGGGTAGGGGTGTTTTTAGCCACACTCCCGGTTTTTTCGTGTGCCCGGAGAAAAACCTCGGCGCGCAGCGTCGCGAAAGCAGCGGTATATCGTATTGTACATCAATTTTGCATCGTGCATAAAAATCAAGCAGAGGTCACCCGAGGTCAGGTAACAATGTCATGTCAAGTTCAGTTTTAATGCCTCTTAAAACTGCAATCTTGTCATTCCTATAGATTATCTCCTGACTCCTATAAGTCTGAAATTTGGTGTAATGAATGGGATTATAAGTGCCAACAGTTCATGAATCTGGGATTTTACATCTGAGAAGCGAAGTCAGGTCAAATAGGTGTGTGACCTCTTGTTTACCTCACCAATCATGATAAGATATGGGAAAAAGCACGATGCCTTCTGCTTTGAAAGAATATGCTAAAAACGCTAGATACCTACTTTTGTAGCCATGACACCTTGTTCATTTTAGAGATAAGGTGCAGCTAATGACCAGTGGTGACTGAAATGGTCAGTCATTAGGTCATCAAAGGTCTCTAACACATTTTCGACAACAACTTTTGATGGAGACGTTGTAGAGCGATGACAGCACCTGGAGTGTGTTCAGCTCAGTAACACAGATCGATCCATATGCAGCAGGTTCTTTTCCGGTCAGGTCATGACCTTTACCTGATGTCAAGTTTTCTATTCAAGTTTTTAAGTTCAAGTTGTAAGCCATGCGACGTGTTTCGACGAAACAAAAACGATGGTGATACCATGAATATCATACACATTACACATTCACTGAATCATAGGTTGTTACAGAACAAATGTCTCGGCAAAATCCGTCCGTTTAGCTGTTTGGACTCTATGGTACACAAGCCTGAAGCCATAGACCCGAAGTCATATCTGAGGCGAAGTTGGCGAAAGAGCTTTAAAAAGCTATCGAATACGCTTTCTGTGTTGCTGTAGCTCTTATTCGTATTTTGCGGGTCGCTAAGGTAAAACGTTTACCAACGTAACGCATAAGGCATGCTTTCGGCCCCTGATCGAGGTAGAGTTTCGCGGAAGAGCGAAAATGCTGCCCGTGATGAGAGAAAGCCGATGATGCCCAATTTCAAGGTCTTGGCCGGGTCATCTTAGGTCAACGCCCAAAAGTAGGAAAAATCTGGCCGCCTGCTAGAACTTAGTGAGCCGTAGCTGTTATTGGGGTCCCGAGTACGAGTTCGATGTTAGTCTTGAACAAAGATGATGACTCCATGCATTTTGGGTAGATCGGGTCGGGTCAGGTCAGGTCGACCAGCAGGCTTCCTGCCGGCCATCTAGACTCTAGAGTGGGTGACTGACAACCACCAACGATAGCTTCGTAACATGTTACATAACCATCATTTATCAAAACTACTTGAAACGGTTCAAACGGGCGCTAAACTCGAAATCAGCCCAAAAACCACACTTGTAAGTGGAAGCAAATAAAACTCAAAAAAGTTTACCAAGGTCATCCATATTCGAATCAGGGCCAATTTTTTTAGAATAGGTGTAAAATTCATTAACTCGAGGTCACTGGAAGTTTTGTTTGTTTGTTAATTGGGGCTTTAGGGCGCACCGACTACTTAGGTCATTTTGCGCCCATAACGTGGTTTTAATAAAACAAGTGTGTCAAAAGAGAGAACCTTCTAGATACGAAGACTAAAAAGTAGAAGACTCGATATAAAAGAGCAAGGTAAGATAAAGCAGCGCAAGAGTGTCGTCCTAGACAACTGACTAGATGTAAGGACTAGAGAGGACTAGTTGGATTTCATGTCAGGTCGAGTAGATCACTTGGAAGTTGATCGAACGGATAAAGGATAAAATGTTGCCGGATAAAACCCAGGGTGAGTCATCACCCAGAAGGTGGCGGATAGTGGTTACAGGAGCAATGCGCCCGAGATAGCGTGTCCGGTTCGGTTCAGCGAGAGGACAAGATAAAAGCACGTGAGAGACAGTGAGAGGCACGGCACACCGACTGCATGTGGGTTGTTCCTCTCCACGGAGGAGATACGTAGGCGGCACGGGCGGACATCGATATCAGCGCCTCTATCGGTCACTCGGAAAAGCTGGACTGTAGGCGACGAAATACCGGCTGAGTTGTCACACGTTGAATAGGTTTATAGCCATCCGTCTTGTGAAAAAGTTGAACTTTTGCCTTTAATATTTCTACAGGCAATTTTAGAAGTGTCTTCACATGGATTACAAAACCGTTTAGATTATTGTATTCACTTCAAGCCTTTCCTATTGTTCTTGATGATGCGGGAACTATTTGTAATTAGTGTTTCTAGCTTAGTAAAAGCACATACTGTGCAAACGATGAAAAAAAGCATAAATGGAAGATTTTAAATGCAATTTTCTCTAACAATTAATGGTAAATTCTCTACATATCAAAGAGAAGGTGCATGCTGGCTGACAATTTAAAATTCTCGGGGCCAGTTGATTTCTTCTTTTCTTACGTCGCCCCAATGGCCGCGAATACACTTGTGATAACGCCTATCGAGCCATGAGTCGCGTACGTATGACCAATACGCAATCTGCAGAGGGCCACTTCCTGGTGCCTGTTGCTTTGGAAGCAAGACTGCCAGGGCTCCAAGGTAGGCTTTACGCTCCGCAGCTTCCCAGATCCTTGGAGATGCCACTCTGCCTGCCAGCTTGACATCGTGAAGGTTTGGATGGCTGGGTAAAAATCACGAGCCGGCAGGGGCAAACGCCGAAGGCATGGAGCCGCGGCCGCGCGTCTCGCGGCCGCGTCGGCGAGCTCATTGCCAGTTATACCCACATGGCTTGGAATCCAGCAAAACTTAATAGTTTTGCCTGACTGCTCCACCGACGTGAGCCGAGATAAAATGTCTTGGACTATCGGATTGTCTGGGTTAAACCTCCGTATAGCCAGCAGGCTGCTGAGAGAATCCGATAAAATGAGGTAAGACAAGTTGTCAGACACCTCGATAAAACACAACGCCTTCTCGATTGCAACGACCTCGGATGAGAAAACGGAGGCAGAGGAAGGCAATTTCGTTGCAATATACTCCTTTTTGCGCGTCTTATAAGGAAAGCCCCAGAGGGATCCACCATCTGACCCCATTTCCCCTATGCAGGCAGGTCCGAGGGTAGCAGGGCTGAGGCTAGCCAGGTAGGTACCTCGTAGTTACTGATACGTCATCCGACGAATCGACTGCAACCATTATTTTGACAATCAGACGAACGCTTGGGTCAGTTTTGACGCGCTCGCTCATTTGAGGGATAAAAAGGGACTAAAATCATATTGGCATGCTGATGTTCTAGCCCACAGCTTATTGACCTATAAGCAATAGGGACTAGGGAGCTCTTGAAGCGATTCTGAATCTGACGTTGTATTTGTTGATGTTGCTGACGCCAACTTCCCTGACATGATAGCTAAAAAAAAAGCATACTCGGCATCGCCAAAAGTGGGGGGTTCGACCCCCCCGGTTCTGACGAGTGGGGGGGTCGCGACCCCCCCGACCCCCCCGTCGGCGACGCCCCTGGTAACATGTTACGAAGCTGTCAGAGCAGAAGCGGTTGACACGTACGACGAATACCCGTCACGACCCCTACTGGTTGACCTGACCTGACTTGACCTGGTCTAAATGCAGACATCATCTGTGATCAAAACTAACACGATATTCGTGATCAGCACCCCGAAGAATCTCACAACGGCCACACTTAACGACTTTCTAACAGGTCCCGATTTTCCCGACTTTTGGGTCATTGACCTGACCTGGAAGGTCAACCAATGAGCTAGGACCTTAAAATTGGGTATCATCGGCTTCCTCTCGTCACGGGCAACACGCTCGTTTTTTTCTGCGAAGCTCTAGCTCGATCAGGGGGCGAACGGGAAGGGGGGTTCTACCGACCCCCCTACACATTAGAAGCTGGCAAACGCCGCACACATGCGAGAGTTAACCCTATTCCTGGCGGGGGGCCTCAGGAGCCCCCCCCCCTGAGGTTTTTTGGTTATTTCTCCCAAACGCGTTGAGCTAGGAAGCTCAAATTTTCTGACTTTTCCTAAAAGGCTTCTACGCAACATGTCTGAAAATTTTGAGTTGATTTGACCTCAGGTCAGGTCACCAGAGGCGGTTTGGTGACCCTACCTCAGAAAAGTTTGCAATCACGCCAGAGCTAGAGTTTTTGACCGATCAATTTCTTCTCTTCAGGCTTTAGTTAGGGTACCAGTATGTGCAATTTGTATATCTCGGAATTTTGATATCGGTGACCTAAGGTCAGGTCAGTTTCGCGACCTCCCCATTATAAGTCAATGGGGGAAAAATCAACTCCCTGTTTTTACCACTAAAACGGGTCGGAATGGCCCCATATACCATACATGACTTCATTTACGATCAACCTTCACTACCTTGAGGTCTGTTTTGCTGTTGGGCAGCTGTGAGGTCATGTGACGTCATCAAAGGTCACCAAAGGGTTTTGACCAATAACTCCGTACAGTAACAAGATACAGACGCGTGGATGGTCTCATTGTGTTCAGCTCGTCAAGACGCATCGAATGATATACATGATGACCTCGAGGTCACGTGACCTGAGGTCAACCTTTGACCTTGACCTTTCAAGGTCAACATATATATCATTCGATGCGGATTGACGAGAAGATCACGATGATGCCCTTAGTTTGTTCCTATCTTGACTAATTCGAAAGTTATTCGAGAAAAACTCTCTCCATATCTAGCGCCGCCATTTTGACTTTTTCGACCCCTGTGACGTCATCTTTGACCTGACCTGAAAATGACCTTAGTAAAAATTGTAGATCTTGACCGTGCGTATTCGATGCCGTTTACCGTTTGTCGCTGCGATGTGTAGTTTTTGAGTCTGAAGGGGGGGCCGAATCGCCCCCCCCCCCCCGCCAGTTTCTTGTCCCGGCGGAGCCCGCCAGTAATAGGGTTAAGATTGATGCCTCTTTTTGAGGCCAAGTTATAGCGAAAAAAAAAAACTGTTCAAAATTGATGAGGTGATCTTTTTCAACCTTAATTTTGAGCAGTTCTAGACCACGTAGCGCAAAACAAAGACCGCTATAGACTCGCTGTGACGAGCTGCATCAAATACCTATGTATGTTGTGCAAAAATATCTATTTTAAAATTTGACCTAATTTTACCTGACCTTAACCTGACCTTCACCAGAACATAGCTTAAGCTGACCCCAAAGGCTGCCTGACCCACATCATGGTGTGTCAAAAGTGGAAATAGCCGCCCGGCTTTAGTTCGCCAGTCTTGTCAATAGATGGCAGTACCACAATATGGGCAGCGGATCGTGCAATTGACGTCAAATTTTCGTTATCTGCTAAGAATTGAATGGCGGATCTTTTCATGCAAGAATCATGTAAATCGGTCCACAACTTTTCTAGCAACAGAGATATGAAGTCAAACACCCTGCCAGAGCGGCGGCGCGGCGGCCGGCGGCGGCCGTTACGCGCCGTCTGGGAGACTGGCGGCGCTGAGCGGTTCCGACTTGGCACTGCACTAAAACCTGTTAACCCGCGCCCTGCTGGGGGTCCTGGATTTCCACGCCCTGCTGGGGGGGGGGGGGTGTTTGAACACCCCCCCTTGTAACTCGGCTCCTGGGCCACGTAGCGATACGCGGAAGGCGGCGTTCGAAAGAGCGTAAAAAATAATGACGAAATCACTTCGGTCAATTTTTTGGTCAGGTCAAAGGTCAGGTCACCAGAGGTCATTGAAGGCAAAATTTCGCCGATTTCCAGGTCAAATGTCGAAAATTTCCAAGAAGCCAACGCATAACTCGGGAACCAATAGAGCTACAGCGCCGCGGAAAAGCGCATTCGATAGCCCTATTAACGCCCTTTCTGAGTAATTCTCTCAGATTTGACCTAACGTCAACGGTTTTGCCTGCAGGGGGCAAAAACTGCAAAAATAGCCGATTTTTTCGAAAAAGTTTTTCTGCAATAACTTTTGACCCAAGCATTGTACGAGCTTACTTTTACCGGCATCGTGTTCCTCTCGTCAAGACGCATCGAATGAACTATAACTTGACCTTGAAAGGTCAACTTGAAAATTTGACCTCAGGTCAAGGTCATGACCTGACCGGAAAGGGTCATGTTGCATATCAGTCGATCCGTATCGTCGAGCTGAACACATCTAAGGCGTTTTCATCGCTCTAGCATGCCTCTATCAAAAGTTATTTGCGAAAAACTGTTAGATACCATTCGTGACCTAAGATGACCTCAGGGCATAAACAAGGGTCACGGACACCATTTTCAAGTTCAGTGTGTCTAAACCACTTGTAATTCGGTGTTTGGGAGTGTTTATAACGTCTTTCATCCAAAAGAGGCGCATTTCAATTTTCTCCCATTGACTTATAATGGGGAGGTCGCAAAATTGACCTGACCTTAGGTCATCGATATCAAAATTCTGAGATAAACATTTTGTACATGCTATTGCTCTTAGCAATCGCTGAAAGTTTCAAAGCGATCGGTCACTCGGTGTAGCTATGACAGACATTGAAAGTTTTTATGAGGTGAGGTCACTTCAAGTGACCTGGTGGCCTGACCTTGAATGACCTTGGTCTGAAATTTTCACAACATGTGTAGAATTGATGTATGATAAGGTGTACCAAAAACGGCGGCGCTCCGCGCCGCCGTTTTTGAGATATTCGCGAAAAACCACAGGGGGGGTGTTCAAACACCCCCCCCCCCCCAGCAGGGCGCGGGTTAACTGCTTGGAATGGTTATTATGGCAAAATTTTCACTCAAGTGAGGGATAACCAAGGGCAGGAAGTATGTATGCTTGTGTGCGTACTGTGTAAGCCACGAAACTGCATTAGCAGATACTCGCTAATATTAGATCCAGCCAAGTCCAAACGCATTCCCAGGTGATGTGCTCCTGATGGGTCAACAATATTTATCGTTCGAGGGCGGATACAGTTTTTACAATACAAAAATATTTTTGCACAACTCTATTCCTTGAATAATTCTCTTCAACGCCTCATTCCTAGTTAAGCGAATTAGCCCACCCTGGTTGAATAAATAAGGCGATTTCGCCACAAGGTCGCGGAAAACCGACCGAAAACGGCCGCGCTCAGCGTTAATTTGGGCATGCAGACTTTAAATACTCGCATTGGGCGGGTAGGGTTTCCCAGGTATTGGCTCCAAAACACCGTATTCGGCTCCCGAATACGTCCAAGTGACCCGCCTCGTTCCTAGTTAAGCTCTAATTAGATCAAGTGACTCATAAAGAGCGAAAAAGCGACAAAAAGCATGAATTTTCCTATGGCGGCGGGCTGCCGGGTTGCCAGACGGCGCACCGGCTATTTCCACTTTTGACACACCATGTATTTGCATTTGTCATGTAAAATCGACCATAAAATATGCATCACACGACACTGTCATATTGTGACCCCCAGTGACCTGACCTGGCATTAGTGACTTCAAATAGCAAAATATGTGTTTCTTGTATTTCTTGTATGCATTTCTTGAAATGCCTGTAAACTGTGAAAATGCGACCTTTGACCTGACGTGCGACGTGACGTCATCGATTGCACCCAGGTCAATGAAATCGGGTCAGGAGGTAGTTCCCCAGTGGGGCTATCGAACGCCGTTTGAATTTTGAAAATCGGCCGGTAGTTTTCCGAGATCTAAGCGGGGGCGTTTCGCCCCCCCCCCCCCTCTCATAATGGTAGGGTCCGCCGATAGCCCTAATGGGCGCGGTTTTTTTCATACATCATCATTTATTACGACAAACCACATTTTACATGATCTCATGTCACAAACGCACGACGTTCCAGCGCCCTCAAAAAGCCCCTGGCCCCTGTCTTCCGCTCACTCCGCACCAAACTAGCCAACATAATATAAACAACATAGGGCGCGGGTTAAAGGGACCCTCCCACCTTAACATTAGATTTGAGTTGAGATAGCCAAAATGGGGTCCCTGGCTCACAATTACCGGTTTCGGCACTCACAACATCGAGAAATGCCTTAAATCGGAAATATTGAATTTCAAAATTGCAGCATTTTGATTCAGAGGGGCTAATGCTTAGGAATACCCCTCTGAATGTGTGACGTCAGCACAGATATCTAACGATTTTTAAATGTTTGACTAAAACGTTTTGTAGCACGCGGTGGCATATGCTATTTGCGCGCAACATCTGCCGCAAACGCCGCACTTCTAAAATAAAGTCGCTAGAAACAGCGGAGATCCCAAAAAAGTAAACAAAAGTAAAAGTCTAATATCTTGAATACCGGTGAATATTTTTCGGTGAAATTTGGTAGATATTCGTTTTCGCTCTTTCTGAACCGAGCGACATCACTTTCATGCCAATTCATAAACTTTTTTGAAGGTGGGAGGGTCCCTTTAAGCGTGTCAATATTAAGTAAACTGTCTAGGCCGTTTCAAACTGCCTAGGCCGTTTTCATACGGCCTGATATTTCAGGCGGTTTGCAAACGGCCGGCTTTTTCAGGCCGTTTTCAAACGGCCTGACTGGGCCAGGCCGTTTGCAAACGGACTGGGTTTTCATACGGTCTGTAACATATATACCACTTTACGTCCTAAACAAACCAAAAATAGACTTGAGTGACTGTATGAGTTTTAATGGATTGCGTTTTTTTCTCATATTTTATAGGCTTTTAGCATTTTTGAATATCACAGAATACATGTTACTGCGCATGCGCGATGATCTTCGGGCTGAAATGTCACCAATCTAATGATTATTGGCATCAAAGCTCTCAGCCAAAAAAAAAAGTTTCATTGCTCTCCGTTCATGGGTGGCCATGTGTGGGACTCAAGAGGCTAGGCAATGAGTGCGCTCAGTTCATTTTGACCACATTTCAAGGACTGCTTGGTGTCCGTCTCGCATTTCATGAAATGCCTAATAGTTTCAGGCATTCCCCGTAACGCGCGTATCTCTACGAATATTTCAGTCTTTGGCGGCATTCCATGTGAATATGTAGACATCTCATGAAATGCCGGATTTCAGCCGATGCCAACGACATACACATATGTAAGCATAGTACAACCCACCGCTAAAGTAATGTAGGGTTTTACCAATCTCAACGGTTGGCTTTGACTGGCGATTATTTAACCCTATTCCTGGCGGGCTCCGCCGGGACAAGAAACTGGCGGGGGGGGCCGATTCGGCCCCCCCCCCTGAGATCTCGAGAACGAAGCAAGATAGCGACAAGCGGTAAACGGCATCGGATACGCACGGCCAAGATCTACAATTTTTACAAAGGTCATTTTCAGGTCAGGTCAAAGATGACGTCACAGGGGTCGAAAAAGTCAAAATGGCGGCGCTAGATATGGAGAGTTTTTTCTCGAATAACTTTCGAATTAGTCAAGATAGGAACAAACTAAGGGCATCATCGTGATCCTCTCGTCAATCCGCATCGAATGATATATATGTTGACCTTGAAAGGTCAAGGTCAAAGGTTGACCTCAGGTCACGTGACCTCGAGGTCATCATGTATATCATTCGATGCGTCTTGACGAGCTGAACACAATGAGACCATCCACGCGTCTGTATCTTGTTACTGTACGGAGTTATTGGCCAAAACCCTTTGGTGACCTTTGATGACGTCACATGACCTCACAGCTGCCCAACAGCAAAACAGACCTCAAGGTAGTGAAGGTTGATCGTAAATGAAGTCATGTATGGTATATGGGGCCATTCCGACCCGTTTTAGTGGTAAAAACAGGGAGTTGATTTTTCCCCCATTGACTTATAATGGGGAGGTCGCGAAACTGACCTGACCTTAGGTCACCGATATCAAAATTCCGAGATATACAAATTGCACATACTGGTACCCTAACTAAAGCCTGAAGAGAAGAAATTGATCGGTCAAAAACTCTAGCTCTGGCGTGATTGCAAACTTTTCTGAGGTAGGGTCACCAAACCGCCTCTGGTGACCTGACCTGAGGTCAAATCAACTCAAAATTTTCAGACGTGTTGCGTAGAAGCCTTATAGGAAAAGTCAGAAAATTTGAGCTTCCTAGCTCAACGCGTTTGGGAGAAATAACCAAAAAACCTCAGGGGGGGGCTCCTGAGGCCCCCCCGCCAGGAATAGGGTTAATGTGGAGTGATCGAAAAGAAGATGTCAATAGCTAAAGTTGCAGCTGCAAGGGTGACGATACATATAATCTGCATTCAAAGTTTCATTGTAGTCTGGCTAATCGTTCCTAAGCTTCAGATTAGTTCAGAAGCAGAATATACCCACACTGAAAACAAAATGACACAAAAAAACGACTAAAAACGCACAGGCAGAGCGTGTTAACTAGGCTTTCTTGTGTACCCTGCATCATGCATTTTTTGACCCGTCGCAGACGTGTCAATTTACAAATGTGTTAACCCAGTCGTGTTGTGTCCTAAAACACAATATCATTGTGTCTTCAACACATAAGGCTTGTGTGAATACATTTGCAGAATAAAAGGTAAATGTGTTACTAAATTTAACACAAATCGCAAGTGAAAGAAGGAAACACGTGGTGATTGTGTAGTTTGTTGCCGGGGCGCAGTTGAAGGGACTTTGGCTTTGGCTGGACAGGCTGACTGCCAAAGCCGGGCCCCGAGTGGAAACGGGCGCTCGGGTGCGGTCAGGGCTGAGCACCCGGCCGGCCGACCCATACGAGGCCGCCGACCCATACACGAGATGGAGTTGCACCCGGTCGGGCACCTCAGAGCCGAAGGGTGAACGCGTCACGTGGACGGCTCAATCAGAGCACCAAGTGAATATGCCCCAAATTGGAGGACTACTGTATAATACAGTTGTTCAGACAGCCGGGATAAATTTATGGCCACCGAATTTTCAAATATATCCTATATAGACCGAGGAGTTTCTTCCTCCAAACAGACGTTAATTAGCTATGCTTCAGCTTGCATTTGATGTAATCAGGGCATATTGCTCTAGACAATTTATCATGTATCGACTCCCTCGGCTGTATTGTGCATTTTGACCTTTCTCAAAACACTTTAATAAATTTTATAAAAACCCAGCATAAAAGCCGGTGCTCGAAAAACGCCCTCTATTATCCCCATCTGAAGTTAAGGTTCAGAGGTCGCTCACTGGTGGATGGCACGGTGTATTTGTGTAAGGGTACACGTCTACCATATCCGACAACACGTGATTTCGATACACTGATGCATTACATTCGTCCAGCGTGCTTGGCACGAGAAAATTGTGTCATTATTCTGTTCTATGTGTTATCAAACGTATCGAAGGTCCCGCCAAGCGTGAAAATACTCAGCCTTATTGTGTTTTGGGTGCGATTAACTCATGACTGATGTGTTACCAGTACAGAACATGCCCTCACTGTGCCAATTTGTTTTCAGTGCATGACTGAAACCCCACATTACTTCTGCTGTGGACTGTACATACCCTTTTACTACTCATAAATAGGTGCCCATTAATATCTGATGACTGTATTGAAACATTTTGATGTCGCAATAACAAGGGAACAAATCAAGCTGCAACATGCAATAGCAATAAATGCACATAAGTTATAACATAACGATCTTCAGAAACCCTAACGTGAACACTAGCCGTTTTCACTTAAAACACTGAAATAAATTAATAAAATGAAGATATTTGCTGTAAAAGAGATTAGGTGCAGATTTGGTCAAATTAGGTGCATTCGCCGGATAGCCCGTCGTGAAAACGGCTAATAACTGTACAAAACAAGAAATAATAATAATTAAGAATTAAAGTAACACATGAACGGTGATGACACCAAATGTGACGCTGCACAATGCACGAGGTCTCCAATGGGTGACTAATTGCTGCATATGCAGTGACACAAGGTCCATAGCCTTGTTTGGCTGTTAGTAGAGCCGCCCGCAGTCGGCTTACAAGCCGCCCGCAGCCGCCGCAGTCGGTGTCGGCGCGCCCCTAGCGGCCGCAGTCGGGGTCCAGCCGCCGCAGTCGGGGTCCAGCCGCCGCAGTCGGGGTCCAGTCCGCCGCAGTCGGGGTCCAGTCCGCCGCAGTCGGGGTCCAGTCCGCCGCAGTCGGGGTCCAGTCCGCCGCAGTCGGGGTCCAGTCCGCCGCAGTCGGGGTCCAGTCCGCCGCAGTCGGGGTCCAGTCGCCGCAGTCGGGGTCCAGTCGCCGCAGTCGGGGTCCAGTCCGCCGCAGTCGGTGTCGGCCCGCCCCTAGTGGCCGCAGTCGGGTTGTAGCCGCCGGCAGTGGCCGCCGCGGGCCGCCGCCGCCGTGGCCCGGCAGAGGTCAGCCGCCGCCCGGCCAACGTCGTCCCGCAACAGCAGCCACGAGACAGGTCCGCTGCAACGGGCGACACGGGCCGTCACAGACGCACGCGCACCCAGACAGGGGCACGCAGACATACATAGACGTTCGGTGGAATTCTATGGTAGGATGACTTGAACTTCGATGTTGTGTACAATGTCAAATTCTACCTTCAAGTGAGAGTGATAAAATATCCAGACTTAAGCAAAACCGGAGGATACTAGTCTCAAAGAGTTTCGTGACAATGGGAGGACGTGAGGTTAAAAACCGCCAAGTTGTAGTCCGCTGGATATGTAACGCCCCCGAAATGAAAACAAACCATAAAGACACGTCACACGACGCAAACAGGCAGCACACCTGCACTGGGCGTCCGGCTGGACGGGACGAGACCGGCCGCATAGAGGCTGCCATCATCGCTCCGCCAAATCTTAATGCGGGTCAAACGGATTTAAAATATTTCAGCATCGTTTTATGAGACGAACAGTTTGAAAAATACGTTGATAATTTTCCACTAACCAAGGCACTTTGTTGTCTGAGACGCCTGGTTTCAATTTTGCCGTGTTTGTGTTGTCATTGTCTGTGATTCAATTGAAAAAGAGCCAGCAACGTAAATACGTTAAAGACAACCAGCTAGGTGAATGAGCAGCCAGGCGAAAACACTGCCGGTCTTTGTCTAGTTAGGTCACTGGAAGGCCGGCCAGTTCTAGTAGCTCCGTCCGGCGCTGTGCAGTGTGAGGCCGGGGAGGGGATGGGAGGGGAGCTGAGGGGAGCGCCCCCGCCGCGGGACGGCTGCTGTCCCTGCCCTGGAGAGCGGGCGGCTGCCCTTACCTGGCCAGAGAGACCAGTGCGCCGTACTGCGGGCTCGCCGAGTGCGCGGCTGCCGCCAGCTCGCAGAGACGCCGCGCGACGCACGGCCTGCCGGAGGCGGTCAGCTGCGGCGCCGGCCTCCAGCCGCCCGCGCCCGCCGCGCGACTGCTGGCTCTTATAGTGTCTGTCGTGGTCCCTCCCGTGGTCGTCCCTTCTGCAGTGGTCGTTCCTCCCGTGGTCGTTCCTCCCGTAGTCGTTCCTCCCGTCGTTGTTCCTCCCGTGGTCGTTCCTCCCGTGGTTGTTCCTCCCGTGGTCGTTTCTCCCGTGGTCGTTTCTCCCGTGGTCGTTCCTCCCGTGGTCGTTCCTCCCGTGGTCGTTCCTCCCGTGGTTGTTCCTCCCGTGGTCGTTCCTCCCGTCGTTGTTCCTCCCGTGATCGTTCCTCCCGTGGTCGTTCCTCCCGTGGTCGTTCCTCCCGTGGTGGTCGTGGTCGTTGTTGTGGTTGAACCTCCGCCAGTGGACCCTCCTCCCGTCGTTGTATTGCTGCTGCCGCTGCCGCTCGTTCCACTCGTGGTGCTAGTGGTTGTGGAGGAGCTGCTCCCGCCGCTGCTGCTGCTGCTACTGCTGCTGCTGCTGCTGCTGCTGCTGCTGCTGCCGCTGCTGCTGCTGCTGCTGCTGCTGCTGCTGCTGCCGCTGCTGCCGCTGCCGCTGCCACTGCTGCTGCTGCTGCTGCTGCTGCTGCTGGCAGCGGCAGCCACTAACACAGCTGTCTGGGTCAGTGACGTCACGCCCAGGCCAGCCAGCGTCGCCAGACCGGTCAGGATGCCGGCGGTGCCTATGGCAGACGAGCCGGTCAGCGGTCAGCGGGGTCTGTCAGCAGGAGTCGGTCAGCGGGAGTCGGTCAGCGGTCAGCACAAGCCGGTCAGCGTTCAGCAGGAGTCGGTCAGCGGGAGTCGGTCAGCGGTCAGCGGGAGTCGTTCAGCGGTCAGCGGGAGTCGGTCAGCGGTCAGCACAAGCCGGTCAGCGGTCAGCAGTAGGAGTCGTTCAGCGGGAGTCGGTCAGCAGGAGTCGGTCAGCAGGAGTCGGTCAGCGGTCAGCGAAAGTCGGTCAGCGGTCAGCACAAGCCGGTCAGCGGTCAGCAGTAGGAGTCGTTCAGCGGGAGTCGGTCAGCAGGAGTCGGTCAGCGGGAGTCGGTCAGCGGTCAGCGAAAGTCGGTCAGCGGTCAGCGGGAGTCGGTCAGCGGTCAGAGGGAGTCGGTCAGCGGTCAGCGGTCAGCGGGAGTCGGTCAGCAGGAGTTGGTCAGCGGGAGTCGGTCAGCGGGAGTCGGTCAGCGGGAGTCGGTCAGCGGGAGTCGGTCAGCGGTCAGCGGGAGTCGGTCAGCGGTCAGCGGGAGTCGGTCAGCGGGAGTCGGTCAGCAGCGGGAGTCGGTCAGCAGGAGTCTCAGAGGAGTCTCACGAGTCTCGTAGGAAGATAGGGTAGACTGGGGTAACGCGCACCCCCGAGGTAATGCGCCCCACGTCAATATCTCATATTTTTTAAGTCCCTGCCGACCAATGAACAGGCTCTCCAGAAAGCTCGCCTGCTATATCTTCTGTGTCGATATTTTTCCGGCGGGATTGATCGTGGGATGGGGCTCATCTGAGGTAAGTTTTGTTTTATGCAATTTTCATGCAATGTTCACGACTTTTATAACTAGTGAGGTCGTGACATAATCCGCGCCCTGATGTGGTCTGCCGAGCAATGCGCCCTGATGAGAGGGGGCTATTTTGTCCCCTCCCTTTTTGGGGGACCATTTCGGGCCATTTTTTGACGTCACAGGTCAGGAAAAATGTCCAATTTTCACCGTTTAGAGGCATTTCCGGAATTGTGTTGTAAAATCGAGTAAAAAGGCATATTACTGAAAACCATCGATATTAACCTTCGCCCCAGTGGGGGGGGAGGCATATGTTACCACCCTGTCGCTTTTTTATGTGTGAATAAAAAACCGCGGCGCTACGCTTGGGGTAGCTTTTGGTACACCAATTTTGGACAATGTGTGAAATTTTTGAACCCACGTCATGTCAGGTCAGGTCACCAGGTCCAGTTAACTGACCAAGCCTAAACAAGTTTGCAATCATGTCCAGCCTGCAGTGTTTGTCAGAAAGGTTTTAAACTTGGTGGATTACGCGATGTTATGGGCTTCTACAATTTGTATATCTCGGATTTTTTATATCCGTGACCTAAGGTCAGGTCAGTGGCGTGACCTTTCCATTGCAAGTCAACGGAGAAAAATGAAAATGCCTCTAGATCCGTGTGTACGCATAGGAACAGTCCAAATATTTCAGAATCACAACGATTTGGACCACTCGTGATGACCAAGGTGTCATTTTTGCTGATAGCCTCTAGAAAGGTCATCCGAAGTCATTTGAGGCTACAAACAGATTTTTGCCAATAACTCGCGATTGGAAAGAGATAGAACGCTGGGGATGGTCTTATTGTGTTTGTCTTGTTGAGACGCATCGACTGATATGCAATATGACCCTTTCCGGTCAGGTCATGACCTTGACCTGAGGTCAAATTTTCAAATTGTTCTTTCAAGGTCAAATTATAGTTCATTCGACGCGTCTCGGCGACAGGAACACGATTCTGGCAATAGAAATGACGTGGCTTTTTGTAGTCGAAAGTTATTCTCGAAAAACACTTTTCGTAAAAACAGCTATTTTTGGAGTTTTTGCCCTCTGGAGGCTAAACCGTTAACCTGAGTTCAATTTTGATAATGACCTTATCAAAAGAAGAGTTCAAAAGCTGTCGATTGCTTTCCCATGCGTTTTTCTAGCTACCATAGTTCCTGAGATAACGGCATGTTTTCTGAAAAATATAATGACCATTTGCAAATTTTGACCTTTGATTACCTCTGGTGACCCCAATATTGCTCTAAGATGAAAAATGATTGAAATACTTTCAAACGTACGCATTGAGAGCTATCGACTGCTTTTTACCGCGTCTTTCTAGCCCTCTTAGTTTTTTAGTTAGAGGGGGGTGGTAACATATGCCCCCCCCCCCCCCCCACTAGGGCGAAGTTGGCTGAGACCGCCACTGGGGCGCGGGTTAAATTTTCCGTCAAACACATATTTTGCTATTTGAGGTCACTTTTACCAGGGCAGGTCACAGAGGTCAGGTCACTGAGAGTCACAATACGAAAGTGTCGTGTGATATGTGCGCACCTTAAACTTTGGACTCCAAATTATGCCATAGAACCAGACTTGCGCTATCGGAGGTAGAGGTCAGGGTCAACGCAACAAGCCTCGTTTAGCGGGGCTCTGTCTTTGTGAATCCTTCCATTCAAAAGGTTCGGACTAAATTTATACAAAAATGCATGTTTTATGGTCCCTTTTACATGACAAATGCGATTATGTGGGTCAGGCAGCCTTTAGAGCCAGTTAAGGCTATGTTCCGGTGAAGGTCAAGTCAAGGTCCTCCCCGTGGCCTAGTGGATAAGGCGTCCGTCTCCCAACTCTGTGGCAGCAAGTTCGCAGCCGGGAAGCTCCACCTCGTTTGACCCGCGTTCCTATATTAAACCGCGCCCCGCTGGGCTGTTCAGCCATACGCGCCCTGCTGGGGGGGGGAGCAGATTCTGCCCCCCCCCGTCTAACTTCCGAACCGATGGTCGTAGAAAGACGGGGAAAACGGCAATCGAAAGCACTCAACAAGGCAGATCTTAAGAGCCCAAATATTGTTTTGCTTAAGTAGGCCAGAGGTCAGGTCAAGGTCAGGTCAAGTGAGGGCAAATTTTGAAGTTGGTTGTTTAGGCAGCGTCCGAAATCGACGAAAATTTCCGGCTTTCCGAAAATGAAACAAAATGCCTTTATTAAAATATATATATATATATATATATATATATATATATATATATATATATATATATATATATATATATATATATATATATATATATATATATATATATATATATATCAGAATATTTGGGAAGCAGGTTCTCTCTGATACATATGTCATTAAACACGACAGCATGTTTGGTGTTATTCAGCTTTTTTGTTTCATTTTCGAGACGTCGACTGACTATGCACTTACAAGACGGAGGACCCAAGGCACATCTTCATGACCAGCACGGAACCCGACTCACGAGAGACTTACTGACAAACAACACCACAATAATAGCGCGACAAAACGACAAACGACGACTGGCCATCACCGAAACCATCATCATCCGCGACACATCACCCATCATCAACACACACATGAAAACTCTGACAAACATTCCACTGTTCGACAGACAAATGATGTAATGTGTGAAAGTTTAAACGATGTGTCATCTGTGAATTATGATGGTTTGTTGTTGTTATGCGCGACCCAATGTAAATATTCACGGTAACGATGTTAAGACCTGTGTATTTAGCTGGATGTAGATTTGTGTTCGAAAGAGTGGTGCCATGATACAAATAGGACGATGTTTGAAGAAATGTTAATATTTTATTCATCTGTGACATATATTGCGCGGCATCATTTGTGTATATTCATTTCTCTGATGATGATCAATGTTGATCGAAAGCTAAGATAAATATAACAGCGAACGAATTATGAACGAACTTTAATTTACATCCTAATGAGTAACCGATTTACGACAACTTTAATCTCGATCGCAGCCATTGCTTCTTTTGGTGAGTTACTTTTCTCGTTGAACGATGAAGAAAGAAGTACCGTCCGACGTCTCGAAAATGAAACAAAAAAGCTGAATAACACCAAACATGCTGTCGTGTTTAATGACATATATATATATATATATATATATATATATATATATATATATATATATATATATATATATATATATATATATATATATATATATATTAAGCGGCACAGCAGTGCGTAAGGAATCTAACCGACCGCAGAAAGTGTGAGGGCTTAGGTATCGATTTCCCAAACGCTAGAAACCAACAGCTACCTGCCTGAAAGCAGCTCACCATCCTAAAAAGCTACTTGCCTGGGCCAGGGAAAAGGGTGATAACATTTTCAGGAAATGTGTAGCATTGAAGTACCTAATCACGAGAACAAATACGTGAAGAATCATTGACCTTTTCCTCAAAAATGTAAAATCAAGAATAAACCCGTCTCCTGAAAAAAAAACACAATACTTCTCCGTGGTGAACCGTAAGCGCTTGACTGATTGACTTGAGCCTATAGAGGGCGACCGTTCGGGCTGTTTCCCTCTCAAAGTGATGCCCCGTTCGGGCTTCAGTCGGCGTTCGATTATAAAATCTGCAATGTCTGACCTCATTCCGCGGCTAATCCTAGGCGGATCTGTAAAAAAAAAAACTGTAGAAAAGAAACTAGCGATATAAGAAAACTAATATTAGTAACGTGGTGATTGCGTGGTGATCGTGGAGATAGTCTGGATTGTTTGTTTGGTAAGCTTACAGTGAAATTTCCTCATTTTTCCACGTGATTTGCTTAACTGCGTGCCCTCCCCCCCATGACGCGATATCAGCTCCACTGGGGGGGGGGGGAGGGCAGCGGAATCACTGGGGGGGCCGCGGTCCCCCAGTTAACATGTTAGAGGAGGCCCTGGTCTCCTGTGTCGCTTCTTTGTGTCTTTTGTGTATCTCCTCACTCAAGTAGGTAGGTATGTCTCCTGTGTGCCTGCGATGTTACCCTGGGTGTCTCCTTCAGGTCTCGTGTGTTACTTATATGTGTATCCTATGTGTTTACTGTGTCACTTCTGTGTTATCCGTGTGTGTTTTTGTGTCTCTTGTGTGTCCTGCATGTCTCCTGTGTTACACATGTGTTTCTCCAGTGTTACTGCAGTGTTATCCCTTTGTTACTCCTTAGTTTTGGGTGTCTCCTGTGTGGACACAATGTGCCTCTGGTGCGCTCACCGGTGAAGCAGGTGGCGGCGGGGCAGGTGGCGCCGCTCAGGCCGGCTGCCCCCGGTACACCGGCCGGGGACACCAGACTGCGCCCCCGTCCGGCCGCGGCGCCCGGCAGCGCCTCCAGAGCGCCACACGCCGCCGAGCTGGCGCCGTCCACCAGCCACCGGTCCAGCGGCGAGCCGCCTGCCGCCGCAGAGGCCTGGTCAGTCAGAGAGGCAGCGGACGGGTGGGGACGGTGTGAACTGACCTCTGTCTGGGGATGATGTGAACTGACCTCTGTCTGGGGACGGTGTGAACTGACGTCTGTCTGGGGACGGTGTGAACTGACCTCTGTCTGGGGACGGTGTGAACTGACCTCTGTCTGGGGACGGTGTGAACTGACCTCTGGTCTGGGGACGGTATGAACTGACCTTTGAACTGGCGGGCGGTGCTCGAGTCGCTCAGGCCGGCCGCCACTGCCGGCTGCACCAGCAGGAAGGCGGCCAGCGCCGCCAGAGAGGTCAGCACGGCGGCCAGACCCAGCGCGTCGAACTGGGCGCAGGAGCACGGGCCCAGGCCTGGCGGCGACGGCGGCCCACTCACTAACGGCTCACTGCACAACTGCACACAGCCACTTATTGTGCATGTATCGGGTCACTAAAGCCTGAAACAGACTCTTCCCGCAGTCAGGAAATCGCATGCGAGAGCCTATATCAAATACATGCGGAAGCACACTCGCATCAACCGCACGCACCTCCCGGATGCGATTGGTGCAGGAAGAATTATAACGCATTTGAATAGGCTTTCGCATGCAATTTTCTGAACGCAGAAACAGTCTGTTTCAGCCATAACCCGCGACCGCCTGGGGGGGGGGGTCGTATCCGACCCCCCCTCCGTTTTTCTTGAATAACTTATGAACCGCTTACGCTATCGACTTGAAACTTGGCATACCTTCTCCCCCATCAATTTGACGTCTCCTGTGCAATTTTTAAGTTAAAATTCCCATTTTTTTTAGATAGGTATATCGATTTTAGTGATGTAACTACATGGCGTTTTCAGTCAAAAAGTGGTAAATATTTAAAAAATCGCCAAAAATCAGGGTTTGAAGAAAATTGCAAATTAAGGACATGAATAGACGCAGCTCAACGAGTTCTTTAAAATGGCTATCTCGAAGGGGAGAGCGGGGAGAGTTGTATCATGTCCAAGTTGTATCAGGGCGAATTGTGCCAAACTTATCCAATGGATAGCGCTCGCGACACGACCAGCCGACGAGGTTTTCCGGACGCCATCTTTCCCTGTTCTGTCTTGTGGCTGAGTGGAAGCGTCTCGAGGTGAGAGCCGATTTCATGTTTTTTTAATGTCATTCTAAAAAAATAAGTTGCAAGAAAATGTGTGTTTTGGGCATTTAGATGTGCACGAATTTGACAGATCTCCGTAGCGGTGGTGAGGGTAGGTTCTAAGGCTGCGCGAGTGAAAACGGATTTCTCCAGCTGTCCGCTGTTTTTTTAGCACGAGGATGTTTATTCCAAGATGGCGGCTAGGTACATGTTGTATCAGAGCCGGGTGGGGTATGTTGTAACATGTATGTGTGTATGTATGTATGGGTATGTTGCTTTTGATCGCGAAAGCTAAGCCCTGGCTCGCGTTTGTAGGTAGCTAGTCAATGCTCGTTCCATTTCGGCACAATGTGTTGGCTTCTTTGCTCTTAACGGGCCACTTTTGCGTCTAGTCTGTTGATGTTTCGTTCGGATTGCATTGACCTAAGTTTGGTCTAATAAAGTGAAGCCTTTGAGCATACCTATACATTGTATTAACCTCATTTAATGTTGTTGTTATGTTCAAAACCAGAAGCAAGCACACTCCCTGAAACGTGAAATAGTGATACAAATTACCCCACCATGTGATACAACTCACCCAAGCCATGGGGCAAGTTGTATCAAAAACATTGTTCTATTCGGCAGACCGTAGAAGAAAAACTGGTAGAGGTAGCGGAAAAGTTACTTTGCACAAAAAAGCAGAAGAATCCAGGAAGGAGATAGTATGGAAATAATGAGTTTATCACGGATAGTTACGAGGTTAGGGTAGACCGGGGCAAGTCGCCCCGCCGAGGTAAAACGCCTCACCGATGTTTCTCGGAACTGGCAAGGTTCTGGGGAAACATCCTCTCTTCTATAAAACGTGCACTATACGATCATTATATGAGCAGACTGGAAATAAATTGTGATGACTCTTTAGGGAGATATAGCCAAAAATGTGTTTTTAGAGTGATTTTTATGTTTTGTTTTCAGATTATGCATCATGGCGTTCTTTTATCATCCACATCAGGTTAGCGACTTTTATGTATTTTGAACAACTATTGTCTAACGCTTACAATGCCGGGTTGGTTCGTGTTAAATTATGTCTTCCTGGAGTGCAAGGCGTTGTTCTCTGACCGAACTACGTGATGGGGTAAAACGCCCCAGTAGGTCGCGGGGCAAAAAGCCCCATGGGGCGTTTTACCTCATGTGTTGTTCGGACTACCCACTTCCTAACGTTCGGTAGCTGGCGAACGGTATGTTTCTATGCATTTATATGTACTTTTCTCAGCAACTGGATGGCAAAGGAAGTATTTTGTTAACATTTCCATTGCAATAATTTATTATTTGGCCTTATGAGGCAGGTGAAAAACCTGCTCATACAATAGTGTCGTAGCTGAACACCTGATAGGATGGAAGGTGCTAACTTCAGTGCCATGCCTCCCAAGGTCCAACGGACCTTTCATATAAGATTTAGTCAACTAGCATGTTTAATCTTTAATCTAGAGTATGGGGCTTCTTGCCCCAGGCCGTGGGGCGTTTTGCCCTGGGGTTGGGGCAAAACGCCCTATTTGCAGTTGCTTCACAAACCACCTCCTAGCTGGGAGTCCGATCATAAGTGAATGAATTTGAGGGGTGGAATTTAAAGTAAAATGTCCAAAGAACGCATTGAGCACAAATTTGGCCTTCCAGGTTATGTGGAATAAAAGTTATGTAGCAAAGTAAATTATCTGGGGCGTCTTGCCCCAGGCTACCCTATGGGTCTCGGAGTAAAAACTGATACAACCCACCCCACTCTCCCCTATTTTCCATAAAATGCGTTTTTCACCCCTTAAAATTCAAAAAACTATATTTTTGGAAAACAGCTGATGAAATCCAAAATTTTGAGAATTTCCAAAAACCGGAATATATGTTATAGAGCTCTATTAGAACATTAGATGTCCCAAATTTCAACTTTCTATCTTGATTTTTGACCCCCAAATTGTAAAAAATAGCTCCAACATGCATAGGGCATGGTGACGTCATAAGCATTTTCGTGAATTAGAGGCACTTCTGAACATCGCATGTGAAAACAAATAGCACCACTAGATTCCTGGGACAAAGCTCGTCTAGAAAACTGCATTTTTATGTCAAAAATAAAAAGTTGAAAAATTGACCTTTTTTCTTAGCCATCGCTTAGTTATGTATGGTATGAACGATTTTTTATGCTTTCAATGCACACTTGTCACCAAGCACAGTGACTTGGGGTCACATATAACCATTACCATCGGATTCGGCGTGAAAAATAAGCCATAAAACATGTGTCGCACGGCCATGTAGCAGAAAGTGAAAACCGTAACCTTTCGTGACCTGACCTGACCTTGACCCGTACTTAGTATGACCCCTATATGCACATGGTACCTTCACTAGGTCTTTGAGGTCATTTTTGGTGAGTTTTGAGCAGCAGCTGTCGATTCCGCTGTCCGTAAGCCTAATCATGCAAAACCCCAGAATTTGACCTTTGACCTGACCTTGACCCGAAAGTTGACCTCAATCTTAAAATCTTAAGGGTGCTTTGGGAAGGTCTCGTAGAGACCTTTCGAACGCCGCCTCGCGGGGATCGATACGACCATTGGTTCTCGAGATAACAGGGGGGGGGGCGGATCCGACCCCCCCCCCAGGCTGTCGTGGGTACGGAAATAGCCCAGGCAGGTGCCGGGTTAACATAGCACAATTTAGAGGACCCACCGTCATTTCGGGTCATTCTTTGACACGATTCCGTGTGCTTGAGATAGTTTGAGATCGTTTCCGGCGCCAAAATAGCAGTTTTCATTTTCCCCCGTTGACTTGGTGGTGACTGGTGACTTAACCCGCGCCCCGCTGGGCTATTCAGCCATACGCGCCCTGCTGGGGGGGGGGGGGAGGGCAGATTATGCCCCCCCCCCCTGTCTAACTTCCGAACCGATGGTCGTAGAAAGACGGGGAAAACGGCAATCGAAAGCTCTCAACAAGGCGGATCTAAAGAGCCGACTTTTTTGCTTAAGTAGGTCAGAGGTCAGGTCAAGGTCAGGTCAAGGGTACAAAATGTAGGGGAGAGTGGGGAAAGATGCCCAGGGTTTGACTATGTCATATATTATTCGAAAATGACGATCGGAAAGCCAAAACTTGGAGTTTCAACGGAAGCCAACATCATTTTTCTCCAAAAATATCACACTTTCGTGCCTGAAATATGATAACTTTTTTTGCTATTAAGCATTTTCCTGAAGAAGTGAAAGGGGGCATCTTACCCTACAGGGTGGGAAAGACGCCCCCTGGCGTTGGGTAAGATGCCCCCTGCACTATAAGTGACATAAATAGGCAGGTGAATCGCCTGAACGAATCAGACGTCCCTTCGTGCCTGCAGTAGACACCAAACGTCATCGTAAGGGCCCTCAAAAGTAGTCGTAAGGGGCTTCAGAAGTCATCGTTAGGGCCATCATAGTCCAGCGTGGCCAAACAAGCCTCCGTGGTGGCGTTCGGAGACCACTGTGGGGCCCTTATAGGTCTTCATGATGCTTGAGGGCCCTCGAGCCCATCGTGGGGACCTCAGATGCCAGCGCGGCCCGTGGAGCCAACGTGGGAACCCTCAAAGGATGTCGTGAGGGGCCCTGGAACCAATAATGGGGCCCACAGAGGCCGTCGTGAGGGCTCTCAGAGTCAGATGCCGCCCAAAAAGTCGTTGTGTGGGCCGAGAGACCGGCATGGGGAGCACCCGACCGTACCGGATTCTCAATAGTCCCAGATCGGCTTTTGTCTCTCATCACAAGTGTGTAATAAATGATTTGACGGGCTGCCTGAAGGACAGCCTGCGGATTTAGGGGGGCGTCTTTCCCCATCAGGACAGGGGGCATCTTACCCCAAGGTACCGAAGTAACATTAAATCAGCACAATTTGTTAGCCATAAAACTACACCCTGAAACAAACTGTTTGGGACGCAGCACACGCATGTTAATGTATCACGACTATAGCAAGGGACGCAAAAATTATCTACCTTCTTTGATATTTACAATGTTTTGACGTCAAAATATTTTTTGAAAGCAGCAAATAAAAAACATGCAATCACCAGCCAGCCGTTGCCCAACTGAGTTTCGCAAATTTTTGTGCAGTTAACAAGGCAGGCTTCCGCTTTACGCTAAGAACATTAATTTCCAGGTTCGATTCTTTGTTTCCCCGCTAGAGGGGGTGGGGCGTCTTTCCCACCCTGGGCATCTTACCCCACTCTCCCCTAAGTTTCTACAGTATCGGCCTTGCACCGTAGTTGCCGGAGAATGGACTGAGACTGATTGCCCAAAACGTGTTCTTATACTACCAAGACAATATTCGTTGCATACAATGTCATTCAAAGGTCAAGGTCAGGTCAGGTCAGGTCAGGTCACCAAAAACAAAATATAGAAAAGGGCATGTGCGACACATGTTTTATGGGTCATTTTACACATATAATTCAATAGGCACACTCAATAAGTGATATGGACCACCTCTGGATGAATTTCAGGTCGAGGTCAGGTCAAGGTCAGGTCAAGTGAGGTCAAATTTTGAAGTTGGTTGTTAAGGCCTAAAAAGGTGTCTATCTGATGCAGTTTTTCACGGCGAATCGAATGGTGCTATTTTTGTTTCCGTACGAGGTCTAGAACTTCCAAAAAATTATTTTTCAAAATTTTTGTGTGTCGTGACGTCATAAAATTTTGCATAACTCCCACATTTTCGAACCGATTCTTCTAAAAATTGGTATATAGGTGCACATAGACTACTTCTCTGACATATATTCCGGTTTTTTCGATACACTCAAAATTTTGAATTTTATAATAATTTCCCCCCAAAAGTCAGTTTTTTTAGAAAAAAAATTGGGTCAAAATCCAAAATTTTCAAAAAACCGAGATAGCCATTTGATAGACAAAGTAGAATCACGTGTAACATTTTTTTGTTACGTCTTGATTCCTTTAACAATGAAGATGTTAGCGGCGTTTGAAATTTTGCCGTTTTTGAGGCGAAAATGGCGAACATGGCGTCACAAAAACGTCAATTTCCCAAAAAATTTCCGACGGATTTCCTCAAATTTTCAGGGAACGTGTCAAATTGATGTATGATAAGGTACTGAAAATTTGACGTCGCTGGCGTGACGCGTTTAGAAGTTATTGGCGAAAAACGGGAGGGGGGCAGATTCTGCCCCCCCCCCCAGCGGGGCGCGGGTTAACCCTCGCCCGCATTTGTGTTTTTCCAGCCGCAAACGTATAAGGGGGGAAGTCCTTTGGACCCCCTTGCGGTTTCGCCCCTGATCGAGCTAGAGCTTCGCGGAAAAAAAAAACGAGCGTGTTGCCCGTGACGAGAGGAACGGGGGCTCCTGCAGCTGATATAACGGGGGTCTGCAGCTGATATAACGGGGGCCGCTGCAGCTGATATAACGGGGGCCGTTGCAGCTGATATAACGGGGGACTGCAGCTGATATAGGTAACGGGGGCCGCTGCAGCTGATATAACGGGGGACTGCAGCTGATACAACGGGGGCAGCTGCAGCTGATATAACGGCGGGCCGCTGCAGCTGATATAAACAGGGGCCGCTGCAGCTGATATAAACAGGGGCCGCTGCAGCTGATATAGCGGGGGGCCGCTGCAGCTGATATATCGGGGGGCGCTGCAGCTGATATAACGGGGGGCCGCTGCAGCTGATATAACGAGGGACTGCAGCTGATATAACGGGGGTCCGCTGCAGCTGATATAGCGGGGGTCCGCTGCAGCTGATATAACGGGGGGCCGCTGCAGCTGATATAACGGGGGGCCGCTGCAGCTGATATAACGGGGGCCGTTGCAGCTGATATAACGGGGGCCGTTGCAGCTGATGTAATGGGGGGCCGCTGCAGCTGATATAACGGGGGCAGCCGCAGCTGATATAACGGCGGGCCGCTGCAGCTGACATAAACAGGGGACCGCTGCAGCTGATATAACGGGGGGCCGCTGCAGCTGATGTAATGGGGGGCCGCTGCAGCTGATATAACGGGGGCAGCTGCAGCTGATATAACGGCGGGCCGCTGCAGCTGATATAAACAGGGGACCGCTGCAGCTGATATAGCGGGGGGCCGCTGCAGCTGATATATCGGGGGGCGCTGCAGCTGATATAACGGGGGGCCGCTGCAGCTGATATAACGAGGGACTGCAGCTGATATAACGGGGGTCCGCTGCAGCTGATATAGCGGGGGTCCGCTGCAGCTGATATAACGGGGGGCCGCTGCAGCTGATATAACGGGGGCCGTTGCAGCTGATATAACGGGGGCCGTTGCAGCTGATATAACGGGGGGCCGCTGCAGCTGATATAACGGGGGCCCGCTGCAGCTGATATAGCGGGGGGCCGCTGCAGCTGATATATCGGGGGGCGCTGCAGCTGATATAACGGGGGCCCGCTGCAGCTGATATAACGGGGGGCCGCTGCAGCTGATATAACGGGGGCCGTTGCAGCTGATATAACGGGGGGCCGCTGCAGCTGATATAACGTGGGGCCGCTGCAGCTGATATAACGGGGGTCCGCTGCAGCTGATATAACGGGGGGCCGCTGCAGCTGGTATAACGGGGGGCCGCTGCAGCTGATATAACGGGGGTCCGCTGCAGCTGATATAACGGGGGTCCGCTGCAGCTGATATAGCGGGGGTCCGCTGCAGCTGATATAACGGGGGCCGTTGCAGCTGATATAACGGGGGGCCGCTGCAGCTGATATAACGGGGGGCCGCTGCAGCTGATATAACGGGGGGCCGCTGCTGATATAACGGGAGGCCGCTGCAGCTGATATAGCGGGGGCCGCTGCAGCTGATATAACGGGGGGCCGCTGCAGCTGATATAACGGGGGGCCGCTGCAGGCCGACTCACCTCCCAGCGCCGCCCCCGGGGCGGCCGCGGCGTACTGCTCCGAGTGGCCGTGCCCCTCCTCCGTGCCGTACCCGTCCTCCGTGCCGTACGGCTCGGCGTCGTACCCGTCCTCCGTGCCGTACGGCTCGGCGTCGTACCCCTCCTCCGTGCCGTACGGCTCGGCGCCGTACCCGTCCTCCGGTCCGTATCCATCCGAGTGGCCGTACATGTCTGGCGTGTGCTGGTCTGGTGCGAGCCCCCGACGGTACCCGGCGCTCCGGTACTCGGTGTGGTCGGTACCGGGGTACTGCTCCGTCCCGAGGTACTGCCCGGTACCGGGACTCTGCTGGGTACCGGGCTCGTGGCCGTTCCGGTACCCCGGGTACAGGTACCCGCCGTCCGCCAGGCGGTACCCGGAGTACACCGGCCCGGCGCGCCCCAGCAGAGGGGACGCGCCCGGCGCGGAGCGGCCGCATGCGGCGACAGCCAGCGCCAGTACCAGGGACCGCAGCATGACGGCTCCAGCAGCGCTGATGAGCTGGCGCAGCTCCCCGACAGCGGCTGAGCTGAGCTGGCGCAGCTCCCCGACAGCGGCTGAGCTGAGCTGACGCCGCTCCCCGACAGCGGCTGAGCTGAGCTGGCGCAGCTCCCCGACAGCGGCTGAGCTGAGCTGGCGCCGCTCCCCGACAGCGTCTGAGCTGAGCTGGCGCAGCTCCGGCCCTACCGCTCGGTCTGAGCTCGGCAGCGCCACAGACGCACAGTGTTCTACAGAAAACCTACATCCGCATATATACAAACCGAAACTGAAAAAAGCTCGGCCCACTTGCAGTGCTGCCGCGGGGCCGGCGGCCGGTTCAGTGTCCTGCCACAGCTCGGGACGCGCTCGGCCGGCGGCCGACAGACAGACCCACCGCACCCAAACCATTCAGGACGGAGACATAATGGCGAGTTCATGCTGAGCGATCATCATCAACAACGCTCAGCTGAACAATCATATCCGATCGAGAGCCTTCCACAGCAGAAAAAGAAAACAATTTGTGCTCGTTGCATACACTATGGGCCATGCCTGAATCCGAAATGCGTTTGCAATCCATCAGACGTCCACTCCGTCCTGCTTAAAGGCTGAGTGAAATCGGGCCGCACGGCTTGGTCAGACCGTTATCAGGGTGGATATTCGAGTATTGCTGTGTGCAACGTATGTCCAAGCATATGATAGTCCCAGAAGCTGCCCAGAGAGCGCGACTCAGTACAGCTTCATATGTCCGAGTCCAGAGCCACTGGGCCGGAGGGGGGTTCTGCACGCATGGCCCGGCTGCACTTATTTAGGACGCCGAACCAACGTAACTACAGGCCAAGGACGTAAGGCGACGGCCCTTAATTAACCCGCGACTGCCTGGGGGGGGGGGGTCGGATCCGACCCCCTCCCTCCGTTTTTCTTGAATAACTCATGAACCGCTTAAGCTACCTACTTGAAACTTGGCATACCTTCTCCCCCATCAAGTTGACGTCTCCTGTGCAATTTTTAAGAAAAAATTTCCAAAATTGTTTGAGATATATCGATTTTAGTGTTGTAACTACATGGCGTTTTCAGTCAAAAAGTGATAAATGTTTTTTTAAAAAATCGCCAAGAATCGAGGTTTAAAGCAAATTGCAAATTAAGGCGATGAATAGACGCAGCTCAATAAGTTCGTTAAGATGGCTATCTCGGATTTTCCATAAAATGCGTTTTTTACCCCTAAAAATTCAAAAAACATTTTTTTTTGGAAAACAGCTAATAAAATCCAAAATTTTGGGAATTTCCAAAAAACCGGAATATATGTTATAGAGCTCTATTAGAACATTTGATGTCCCAAATTTGAACTTTCTATCTTGATTTTTGACCCCCAAATTGTAAAAAAATAGCTCCAACATGCATAGGGTATGGTGACGTCATAAGCATTTTCGTGAATTAGAGGCACTTCTGAACATCGCATGTGAAAACAAATGGCACTACTACTTACTAGATTCCTGGGACAAAGCTCGTCTAGAAAATTGCATTTTTATGTCAAAAATAAAAGTTGAAAAATTGACTTATTTTTCTTAGCCCTTGTTTAGTTATGTAGGGTAGTGTGGGGTAATTTGAACATATTTTTACGTCTTCTCCTTTGTACCAAATTCCAGCTCAACCCTGGATGAAGAAAAACTGCTTCAGTAGCGCAAGTGTCACTTGCTTTCACCATGCAAGCCTCATTTTTGGACGAGCCGAGCATACCTTGAATAGCATAGCCTCACTTCTCCACCAAGTCACGGTGTGTTCGAATCGCCCCACCGTGGGGTAATTTGAACATACTGACTTTACGTGCCATAAAAACGATAATCTCGCCAGCACCGATGTTGTTTGATGCATAAACAAATTGGCAGAACAATTCTAAACATACCTTCATTTGAAAAATCAACACAACAACAAAAATAACAGTTGCAGAGTATCAATATCTGCACGCTGCACACCGGTCAGTTGACAGAATTCGCCTCTCTTCAATTAACAGAACGTCTATCATTTTTGTTCGATAAAAACTCTCCCAACCTTACTGCATCTGTTATAGTGGTGCCAATCGAAACCTGGACACTTGGAGTTCTGATTTTGTCCAATGTCCAATTCGGAATTGGTTGGACAAAGGTAGCAGACTGGACAGCATTGGACGATGGCTTGCTACACTGCAGCGCTTTTTATAAAGTAATCGTGCATAGCATTGATTGGCGAATGGAAAGCTTGTTAAGCTCTCAATATAATGAACACTTTTCGGCTGGTAAAATTACATTATAAGCAATTTAAATGACAGTTTTGAGTGTTGATTATTGCGTAATTTTTGGACATATATGGACAAATGGCTGACTTTAACATTTTTGAACGGAAATCGACTAAAATGCCGGACATTAGACGGATATTAGGCGTAAATGTTATAAAACTGGCATCACTAATCTGCTACTGCTTTGGGTCGAAAATATTGGGAAAAAAACTGGTAGCGTTGTTTTTTTCGGAGCTATCCCTGCCTTCACTGAAATTCGCACACTATGTTCAAATTACCCCACGCTAAAAGTTATCCCGCGACCTGGTGGGGGGGGGGGCTATTTTTTGCCCCCCCTCCAGACTTTTCGATATATCTCCAGAACCACTGCGCCGATCGTCACCAAACTTTCAGTACCCTCCCGGACATCAATTTTACACATTGTGACCAAAAATTTTTTCCAAAGGCTATGATAGGTTGGCCGGAAATGACGTCACAGTGACGTCATGTTCTGCCGTTTTCGACCTAAAAAAGGGTTTCGCGGGAAGAGCTGTCAGGCCTATATCTTTGCAAATACAGAAAAATGATACAGACATAAAAGCTGTAGAATGAACAGGGCTACAAAACTGCTATCTCAGATTTTTGAAATTGTTGGATTTTGACCCCCAAAAATAAAAAAATATATTTTTTTAATATAATAGCCAAAAAATCCAAAAAGTTTTTTGAATTTCGAAAAAAAACCGGAATAAATGTGATAGTCCCTACCGCCTTCCATCTACATACCAAATTTGAGATCGATAACTCTGTTTTTGGCCAAGTTATAGCGAAAAAAACTGTTCAAAATTGATGACGTCAAATTTTCAAACTCAATTTTCAGCAATTCTAGACCTCGTAGCGCAAAACAAAGACCACCATTAGACTCCCCGTGACGAGCTGCATCGAATCAATACCCATTTTATGCAAAAATATCAACTTTTAAATTTGACCTTTTTTGACCTGACCTTGACCTGACCTCCACCAGAAAGTGACCTAAACCGTACCTGATGGTCTTATAACCAACACCATTGAGTTGGAAATGAAAAACTGGCCATAAAACATGCATCGCATAACCTTAGTAAAGTTGGGTTCATGTGGTGACCCTTGGTGACCTTTGGTGACCTGACCTGTGACCTGACCTGGTATGACCAGTGACCTCTAACAGCAACATATCTACTAGGCAACTGACGCCCTATCGCTGATTCCCGACAAAATGCGTTTTCCTCGGTGTTATAGCGCATTCCCTAGAAGACCCGTGAACGGTAAAACATTTTATCTTTGACCTGACCTGTGACGTCATCGGTGACCCCGAGGTCAATGAAATTTGGTTTCCTTCGACAAATTTGACAGGCCTTTCGAACGCCGTTTGAATTTTGCGGATCCGTCCAGTAGTTTCGGAGATACGAGGGGGGGAGGGCAAAAAATAGCCCCCCCCCCACCAGGTCGCGTTATAAACAGACCCCACCAGGGCGCGGGTTATTTTGCCATATCTAAAAACAGGTTTCAAAAGCAAGTTTCTTGGATTGAAGGCACTGATAAGGTCATTGTACAACAAAAGCCGTTGCGTATTAGGCGCTAGCAATGCAAGATTTTGCGCTGCAATGAAGTTGCAATGACTTATTGTTGCAATGACAATTGACTTATTATAGTTGCAATGTCTTATTGCCATGCCACCTATGGATTTTCCGTAATTTTGTGTTTTTCACACTATGTTCAAATTGCCCCACATGTTCAAATTACCCCACCCTACCCTATGGTATAAACGATTTTTTATACTTTCTGTTCGTGAGAATCGTTCAGTTCGCCCGTTCGATGCGGAAAGGTTTGTGCGTGCTCGTGATCGTTCACTCGTTCTCGTACTCGTTCTCTTTCGTCACCCGGAGGACCATAAAGTTATTGTTCATATATGAAAAAGTCTATTCTCGATTACTTAGCAAGCGGTTAAAAAAGGGTGAAATACGGCGGTCACAGGTGCAGCGCAATTTGTCGTTCTCGGCACGTCGTTCACGTAAGGCCGCGTCGGCCACGTCGTAACACCGGGCCGTGTCGCGCCGGTGGAGTCGCGTTCGAGACTGCTCGTACTCAGGCCGCGTCGGCCACGTCGTATGACACCGGGCCGTGTCGCACCGGCGGAGTCCCGTTGAAGACTGTCGGGCCCCCGTCCCGTCTCAGCCCTCGTGGTACGCACAACACGTGGGCATGAGAACCAGGACAGGGGCCAGATGACACATATGTGAGCGGCGTGGCGCGGCGGACCGACCGCCGCGCTCCGAGCGCCGGCCGTCTTTGCGAAGATATCCAAAATGCCTATTTGCTCGCTAACACTTTCAATGCACGCTTATCACCAGCACAGTGACTTGGGGTCACATATAACCATTACCATCGTATTCGGCGTGAAAAATAAGCCATAAAACATGTGTCGCACGCCTATGTAGCAGAAAGTGAAAACCGTGACCTTTCGTGACCTGACCTGACCTTGAACCGTACTTATTATGACCACTATACGCACATGGTACCTTCACTAGGCCTTTGAGGTCATTTTTGGTGAGTTTCGAACAGCAGCTATCGATTCCGCTGTCCGTAAGCCTAGGGCAAAACCCCTGAATTTGACCTTTGACCTAACCTTGACCCGAAAGTTGACCTCAATCTTAAAATCTTAAGAGTGCTTTGGGAAGGTCTCGTAGAGACCTTTCGAACGCCTCCTCGCGGGGCTCGATACGACCATTGGTTCTCGAGATAACAGGGGGGGGGGTCGGATCCGACCCCCCCCCAGGCTGTCGTAGGTACGGAAATAGCCCAGGCGGTGCCGGGTTAAACCGGACCATGGCAATGAGTGAATTCAGCTTGTGTCAGCCGTGGCCGCCCCTGGTATTTGAAACGATCTGACATTAAATAAACGCAGCAAAAAGTCAACACTGCTGGCAATCGGTGTGCCACGGCCCGCACAGAGGTGTGTGCCACGGACCGCACAGAGGTGTGTGCCACGGCCCGCACAGAGCAGGGCTGACAATCCGGGATGTGACAGTCCGGGCAGAGCTGACAGTCCGGGAGGTGACAGTCCGGGAACTGACAGTCCTGGAGTTATCAGTCCGG
The DNA here is from genome assembly GCF_019059575.1 of Amphibalanus amphitrite. Classification (NCBI taxonomy): domain Eukaryota; kingdom Metazoa; phylum Arthropoda; class Thecostraca; order Balanomorpha; family Balanidae; genus Amphibalanus; species Amphibalanus amphitrite. The sequence continues at coordinate 59,586 of NW_024882984.1, read as the reverse complement.
GAGGTGACAGTCCGGGAGTTGTCAGTCCGGGAGTTGTCAGTCCGGGAGTTGTCAGTCCGGGAGTTGTCAGTCCGGGAGTTGTCAGTCCGGGAGGTGTCAGTCCGGGAGGTGTCAGTCCGGGAGGTGTCAGTCCGGGGAACTGTCAGTCCGAGAGGTGATGGTCCGGGAGGTGACAGTCCGGGAGGTGACAGTCCGGGATGTGACAGTCCGGGAGGTGACAGTCCGGGAACTGACAGTCCTGGAGTTATCAGTCCGGGAGGTGACAGTCCGGGAGTTGTCAGTCCGGGAGTTGTCAGTCCGGGAGTTGTCAGTCCGGGAGTTGTCAGTCCGGGAGGTGTCAGTCCGGGAGGTGTCAGTCCGGGAGGTGTCAGTCCGGGCAGAGCTGACAGTCCGGGATGTGACAGTCCGGGAGGTGACGGTCCGGGCAGAGCTGACGGTTCTGTGAGGCGCCTGCTGTCTGCTGGTGTCAAAGGTATCGACAGGTCACAGCTGCGCGCCTCCCGTCAGGACAGCCACAGCTGCGCGCCTCCCGTCAGGACCGAGGACAGTCACAGCTGCGCGCCTCCCGTCAGGACAGTCACAGCTGCGCGCCTCCCGTCAGGACAGTCACAGCTGCGCGCCTCCCGTCAGGACAGCCACAGCTGTGGGCCTTCCGTCAGGACAGCCACATCTGTGGGCCTCCCGTCAGGACAGTCACAGCTGCGCGCCTCCAGTCAGGACAGCCACAGCTGCGCGCCTCCCGTCAGGACCGAGGACAGCCACAGCTGTGGGCCTTCCGTCAGGACAGCCACATCTGTGGGCGTCCCGTCAGGACAGCCACACTTGCGCGTCCCGTCAGGATAGCCACAGCTGTGGGCCTCCCGTCAGGACAGCCACAGCTGTGGGCCTTCCGTCAGGACAGCCACATCTGTGGGCGTCCCGTCAGGACAGCCACACTTGCGCGTCCCGTCAGGATAGCCACAGCTGTGGGCCTCCCGTCAGGACAGCCACAGCTGTGGGCCTCAGGACGGGACAGTGACCCTTTGAGTGAGCTGCGTCTGCGCGCACGATAGCATCGTTCGACCCGACCGCGCGGCGCCGGTCACTGACCCCAGAACACTAACCAGACCAGCAATGTGCGAGGTGGCCTACATTTTGGAAGGACGTAGGTAATGAATGCATGGGCAGACATAAACAAAATCCTTCATGTAACATCCTCGCAAATACTGACCGATAAGATTTGGTTCTCGAGTCAAACAAAATTCAAATTTAGTTCAACTGCATAAGGATAAAAAACGTGAGGCTGAAAACTCTTGCACTGAGGAGCAACTTCACCTGAGTGTAACAGCAATGATATCCAGCACTGGCCCATCAAAACATCTGTGGCATATCTTGTTATCGGTAATGGCATGTTTATTTGGGCTCCTGCACTGCGTAACCAATGGTATTTTCGCGCAGCACGGCCCATAGGCGTAGGAACAGGGGGGGGGGGGGGGCGGGGGGCCATGGCCCCCCACTTTCGGAGGTGGGGGGGGGGCAGCAATGTTAACTGGCCCCCCACTTTTTGCTGACTTAAAGGAAAAGGGCCACCTTCGTGAAATATGAAGATATCGTTGTTTTTCATTTTGACATTATTATTTTTCATTTTCTTTTTAAAACTGGTGCCAGAAGTGCACAATTCGCGAAAAAGTATTTAAAACTATTTAACATATTGGTACTATGTTGATACTCTCTACGGCACCTACTGTATGATGGCATAGCGATGACGTCACACTCAAGCCAATCAGCGTTCAGAAGACAGACTCGTCGGATTGTGTCAGATAAGCTGATTGGTTAAAGCTGAGCTGGTTGGAGCTGATTGGTAAAAAACCAAAGCCTCGCCGCGGGTGGCTGTATTGTCGGATAAGAACGCATTCCTGGGATAAGAACGCATTCCTGGCGTATTTTCTTTTAAAATTGCCGATAACTACGAATGGAGGCCGAAATCGGCCGTAAGGAGGTAGACAGCCTGGTTTTCGGACACGGGCTACAAGATGGCTATCTCAGTTTCAATCCCCATGTTAAAGGTGGCCCTTTTCCTTTAAGTGTCTGTACCTACCACCCGGTAACTTGACAACTATTCAGCTTGCCCTTTGAAGATTCCCTTGTGTTTCTACAGCGTTATTGACCGCAATTTCCCTCACTCAATGAAGGAAACCATATCAGAGACAAGACTGTGAGTCCTGGTGACAGCATTTTGTTGAATACCAAGGCCGTATATAGGCCTTGGTATTCAACTGGTATATAGGTTGAATACGAGGCGCGGGACAGCGAGCACTGAAAAGGTACCTATAAGACAAGCACGGTGCAGGAGAATGCGTATACAAACGACCAACGCTTGACCGGATCTGCTTGGGGTCGGCATAGTTCGTCAAAGGCGTACTAGCTGGGGGCCAGGGTGACCGTGCCCCCGGCTCGGTTTAAACAGGCTGGGGGCCAGCAATCTGCCCCTCCCCCTTCCACTTTCAGTGCAGTGGCGGTCGCAGAGGGGGCATCAGGGCCATGTCCTTCCCCCTCCAAAGGCTAATCAGGGGGTCATCATATCATTTGGCCCTCCCAAACAACCAATGGGCCCCCATGGGCGTATGGGGCTCTGGCCCTTATTCGATTGTCACGAGGCTCAAGAATCCCACGCTAGCTATTAACAGCTCCCAATTCCCAATCCATGTCTTTGAGGGTCCTACACTGATCTCGGAGGGCCCTTCAGTGGCGGTCAAGCGCCCACATTGAGGGATGAGAACCCACATTGACCTCTTTGACCACATTTTGAGGGCCCCTAAACCGGCCTCAAGGGCCCAGCCGGCGTCTGAGGGCCTCACACCGGCCTCTGGTCGCCTCATTTCTGTCTCTGGGGTCCCAAGACTAACCTTTAGGTGCCTCTGAGGGCCCTGCACTGAATTATGAAGACCCGATGCCGGCCTCTAAGGGTCCGCATCGGCCTCTGAGGGTCCATCTTGGCCTTAGGGGTCCAACGCCGGCCCATGCCGGTCTTTTAGGGCCCCACACTGACCTCTAACGGCCCATGCTGGCCTGTAAGGACCCACATTAGCCTCTGAGGGCCTTACACTGGATTCTGAAGACCCGATGCTGGCCTCTGAGGCCCATTTTGGTTTTTGAGGGCCTTCTGCTGGCCCCTGAAGTCCAACACCGGCCTATGCCGGCATTTTAGGGTCCCACACTGACCTCTGAGGGCACATGCTGGCCTGTAAGGACCCACGTTAGCCTCTGATGGTCCAAGTCGGCATCTAAAAGTCTCATCCTGCCCTTTGCAGGCCCTGTACTGGTCTCTGAGGGCCTTAAACCTCGCCGGCCGAGGGGGGAGGGGTGCCGCCCCTCCATAGGTTTTTTTTTTCGCGATAGCTCCGAACACGCCGGCGATAGAGAGCTGAAGCTTGGCATACCTGACCGTTGAATCAAGCCGGATCTTTTGACACCAACCGCATTTTCGGGTCAGATCAGGTCACTTACCCATGAGGTCATAAGTGAACCTCTGCACGGTCTTCAGATGTCGCAACTTCACAACGCCCTCACTGCCAGAGGAGATTTCACAGGGAAATGAACCTTGGAGGACCTAGTATACATTAGGAGTCTCACAACTTGTACGTCTCGGATTTTTCCTAAAGGTTATATGAGGTCAGGTCATTTTCGTGACCTCACCATTAGGTATAAGTCAATGAGGATAAACTGAAAACTTTCTGGCGCCGGGAACGATCTCCAACGATCTCAAGCACACCGAAGCGTGATTTCATGCACTCCTTGCAATGTTCGATGCGTCACTTTTGCAATGTTGACCTTGCGCGACGTCATTTATGAAGTTATAAGGGCCATATTAGTTTTTCGTCAATAACTACCGATCAAATTGAGCTAGCGAGTCGGGAACGCCACCAATGGACTCAGGAAGACAGCCGAATCGAATGATATGCGACATGACCTCCTTCGACCAATTTCGTGACCTGGAGGCGCTGACCTGACCGTGACTAACGGTGAGGTTAACTTGAGGGAGGTCAACTCTCTAAGTTAACCTCACCCAAACAAACGAAAAGTATATCATTCGACGCGCCTGAGAGAGGTGAACACGATGCCGGCAAAATCGCGGCTCTGCGGCCGTTTTTTTGCGAAGTTATTCACCAAAAAAAACGGAAACGTGCCTTGAGGCACTTGACCTGACCTCAGAGATCACCGGTTGACCCAGGAACTTAAAATCGGGTATCGATCTCTGCGTCTTGTAACAGCGCACACACTCGTTATTTTCCGCGACGCGCTAGCTCCACCTGGAGCGTACCCGCCTCCCGCCCCCTCGGCCGGCGCGTATGTAGAAAACCTATAGGTCCGAGCCGTCGAGGGTTAAACTGGCCTCTGAGGGCCCAGACCGGCCTCTAAAAGTCCCACACTGGCCTCTGATTTAGTCAATCTGCCCAGTTGCAGTGGTCGCTGAGATAAAACCTCTTAAAAACGTTATAGGCCTGGCTGAGCCTAGCTGGGCCGTCCATGCTGATTTTATAGGTATATTGAAAAGACTCGCTTTGCACGTTTCACGCTTGCTCGTAATGAAAAAGTTGCTGGATGCCTCTGGAATTTGCATGGGTGCCAACGGCTGCAGAGGACAGGGGAACGCGCCCATCAGTTTGAGTTTATGGACGGGAGTCTCCCTGAAATATTTGGTTTTGTTTTTGCCTCGATTTTTTTTTTACCTCTGAACATGTTTGCGAAAACAAAGTGGCCGAAATCCGAGGAGAAATTGGATTTTGGGGGTAGGTTAGGTTTTGGACCTCTGGGACCCTGGCCCCCCCCCCCCACTTTCGAAAACGTTCCTACGCCTATGGCACGGCCGAAGCCCTCTCGTTAGCGGATATAACCGACGAGTGGATAATGGGCGCCATACCCGTCTGTCAGTGGAGTGAACAATAACATTGTGGCTTAGGGGTCGTGCTTCAGTAGGGCTGGGTGTAGAGTTGTGATTAAATCCGCGCCCAGCGTCACTCACAAGTCACAGGTGAGTGTCTAAGTCACTGTTGAGCGGACTTTCGCCACGTTGGAGCCGTAACTGAACATATCCGACAATCCTGAATTGACAAAAAGGCATAGAAAGACGTGAAAATACGATACAAAACTCTCAACCAATGCTTGTGACAATGGGGAGATGATTTCTTTCGCCCAGAGGCCGGTTCTCCTTGCAGACCTGAACACTGACCGATCCAAGAAGGGGCATTTGGGGTGAATGTACGTACAGTAGGTCTATTAAAAAAGTCCCCAGCACCAGTGGGCGCTGCCTTCGCTGAGCCGAACCCCCGTCTGCCTGTCCCATATCGCGCCGGGCTCAGGCAGGTAGGGTCAGCGGGACCGCTCGGTCCGGCCCGCGGGCGGTGGACGGGCGGCCGGTAACGCTTTCCGCCAGCCAGCTGTAGAATCCAACAAACGGGACGGCCACCGCTCAGCGCAGCGAAGCCGGTGTTAAAGAATGGCAGTAGATGTTCATGGCCACAATGATTATGAGATAGTCATTGTTGGCTCGTGCCCCACAGGAATGCCTAGACTCTCACGCCCTGTTGGAGGGGAAATGGGGATTGAGCATCATTCTTATAACACCGCTTTGGGCATTTAAGTGGTATTCGAAGTAGCGTCAAAAGTAGCAAAAAGAAGAAAAAATACTTCAGCCAATTTTGGATCAGGTCATAGCCAGAGGTCATGTCACTAGAGGTCATCGATGGTAAAAGTTTGCTTAGACAGAGTGCGTTGCGCGCATCGGTGCATTGGTTTTCCAATTTCCATGGAAACATCAACAGACTCGGAAGCTCGCAACGCTAGCGTGGACCCGAATTCATATCAACCGCCGCAACAATGCAGCAGCACAGCGCAGCGTGCTGCAGCGCGGTGCCGTGAAACACCGCCCAGGGCTATCCATGTGTCAGAGTAATCCAACCCACGTGATGGGCTCGGCCCCAGCGGAGCATGAGGTCCAGGACTCCCGCCCAGGCCCCCTGTCTCGCCCTAATTCCTATCATCCTTCTCACTCTGAAATCGACCGAAAGAGCCTAACCTAACACAACAATCAGCTCGTTTACCGCTATGTCTGAATAATATTGTCAGATTTAATTAAGGTCAACGGCTTAGCATGTAAATAACAACAACTGCCACCATCGGTATTATGAGAAAACCAATTGCTTTTCAACAAACACTTAAAAGTTTTTAGCTTAAAACTTGCATGAAATTAATTTTACCAGCCTCGTGTCCCTCTTATCAAAACGCTTCGAATGAATCAAAAGTTGATCTTTAAAGGTCATTTGAAAAATTTTGCCTATGTTCAAGGACATGACCTGACCAGAAATGGTCATAATGCATAGCAGGATATTAGATCCGTATCGTGGAACTTTACAAACACTTCAGATGATTTCATAACTTAAGCATGTCAATCAAAAATAATCATTACATGGCTCATATGTAAGCTGGGTGTGTGTGAACACGCTTACGAGTAGGTATGTTGAACGCAACTGATAATGTTCTGTTGGCCACAATTTCTATATTTAGAAATTTCACAATTTCTATATTTCTATATTTATCCTCCCGGATTTCATATTTTTGTTAATGACACCTTGACGATGTCGAGAAAAAACGCTTAGGAGATTTAACAGCCTGAGATACATTCAGTATAAGGAAGGTTCAAGGGTGCTAGATTCCTTCCGTCCTCGCTATCCTCAGGAAAAACCAATCCGCATCGCCCCTAGTCTTCATGCTTCCCTCTTTGGACTGGAGGTCACCCCACCAGCCAACCTGTAGTTGATGTCGGATCCATTCCAGGACACATAATGCTCTTCGGGTGACCGTTTGGGAGACGGCTGGACCGTCCCGACAGGGCAATCGTCCCACGGCAACAGTCTCGCTTCCGCAGATCACTGTCGCTGGCTCGCACAACCCAATTACTACACCAGAGCATAGTTATGTCATAGCTCTGCAAGGGCCTTTCAGACCGAAAAAGATGGCCCCCAACAAAACAAACAATTTTCTCATTCAATATTGTATCTCATCAAGTACCACATGTTTTCAGAGTATTTATTATGCGTTCCGCCCAAAAAAGCGCAGTTCAATTTTCTCCCATTGACTTGAGCGATCTCAAAATTGACCCGGCCTTTCTGTCAACAATGTCAAACTTGCAAAGTAAACGTTTCAAATACATATGCTGTTGCCCATGAAAATCGCTGAAAGATCTGAAGCGATCGGATAGTCGGTGTATTTAGATATGATGAGCACAGGAACTTTCCTTAAGGTAAGGTCACTTGACGTGACCTGGTGTTATGACCTTGAATTGAAAGACTTGGGCGGAAAAAAATGGGTCGTTTGAAATATTAAAATGCTAGATTTAGCAATAATTGCAAACACTATCCCGACCAAATAGTGAGTGAGAAGGGAGCGATTCCCCGACCCCATGTTTAGCTCCTATAATTGAGCTAGCTGCTAGAGCCTCGCGGAAAAAAAACGAGTGCTTGCGTCGTTACGTGACGCAGCGACTGGTATACCCATTTTAAAATATCAGTGACCTCTTAGGGCAGGTCAAGGGCCCCAAGGCATTTGATCGGTTTTTGGTAAAAAACTAAACGCATTATCGTCATTTCGATACAATCGTGTTTTCTGTTCTCAGACGCGTCGATTTATGTATATGCTTTTTTGTTTAGGTGAAGCAAGTTAGGATGTTTACCTCAGGTCAATGTCATGTTAGAGCAACGCAGGTCACGAAGCTGTTGAAAGGAGGACATGTTGCATAACGTTTGATTCGGCAAGTCTTGCAAAGTCCATTGATGGCTGTCCCGACTGGCTAGCTCATTTTGATCGGGAGTTATTGACGAAGCACTCGTATGACCCTAGTGACGTCATAAATGACGTCACGCAAGGTGAACAATGCAAAAGTGAAGCATTAGACCTTGCCAAGAATATATGAAGTCATGATTTCATGTGCTTGAGGTATAGTTTCAGATCATTTCCGACGCCAAATTAACAGTTTCCATAATTCCCCATTATGCTTTATATGACACTAAGTGCATTGCGGATATTGCATCATTTTATAACCGACAACCGTGCAGAGGTTTACTTAAGACGTCATAGTTAAGTGACCTGACCTGAAAACGTGGTTGATGTCAAGTGATCCGGCTTGAATGAAATGTAAGGCATGTGAAATGTCAGCCTTCTATTATCAGTGTGCTTTGAGCTACCGCAATAAAAAAAAACAAAGTGGCTGCATCTGGCTGCATCCACCCCTTCTTCTCGGCCGGCGAGGGTTTAACCTCGCTTCGAATTATTGCAGATAATGATGCGACCGAAAACAAAGCATTTATCTGCGTCTAGAACGGCCACTGACTTGTTGGACAAGATCCCCAATCTTAATTCACTAGATGGGAATAAAATACTCGGTATGTGATACATATAGTTATACCCCTCGATTTGCCCTCGCGCTAAGTCTATTCTAATCATCACTGTCGCTTTTTTATCCGAGATGATGTCGCCGCTAAACGGGTTGCTTTGTTTGCTTGCTTGCGTTGAATGGCCATTACGGATTATTGAAGGATTATAATAAAATAGGAATGGGGCAAGGGAGGATATGCACTGCAGGTGTTTAATTTAGATCACAAAGGCATCATTTCCGGCATCGTGCAGAGTCATTATCTTCCCCTCCTCTGCACTGCGGCATCTCCGCGCCCCACACACGGCGTCCTCACTCTACGGCCGGCCGCCGCCAACTGACCCACTCGCCGGGCGCCGCGACCTGACCCGTGTCGCTGCCGCGGCCTGCGCAATAGAGTCGGGGCTGGAATCCGGGGGTTCGGCCGGCCGGCCGCCTCTGGAGCGGGGGACTTTTTTAGTAGACCTACTGTACTCCCCCCCGCAGTGCCCGAAATGGACGTACGTAAGTTTACCGTTTTTGTGTGGAATCAACCCGCGCCCCGCTGAGGGGGGGCGAATCTGCCCCCCCCCCCTCCCGTTTTTCGCCAATAACTTCTAAACGCGTTACGCCAACGACGTCAAACTTTCAGTACATTATCATACATTAATGTAACACTTTCCCTGAAAATTTGAGCGGAATCCGTCGGAAATGTTTGAGGAAATGACGTTTTAGTGACGTCATGTCCACCATTTTCGCCTGAAAAACGGCAAAAATTCAAACGCCGCTAACAACTTCATTTTTAACCAACACCATTGAGTTGGAAATGAAAAATTGGCCATAAAACATGCATCGCACAACCTTAGTAAAGTTGAGTTCATGTGGTGACCCTTGGTGACCTGACCTTTGACCTGACCTGGTATGACCAGTGACCTCTAATAGCAACATATGTACTAGACAACTGAGGCCCTATCGCTGATTTTCGACAAAATGCGTTTTCCTCGGTGTTATAGCGCTTTCCCTAGAAGACCCGTGAACGGTGAAACATTTTATCTTTGACCTGACCTGTGACGTCATCGGTGACCCCGAGGTCAATGAAATTTGGTTTCCTTCGACAAATTTGACAGGGCTATCGAAGCCGTCTGAATTTTTCGGATCCGTCCAGTAGGGTGGCCGGGAGTCCCACCGCCTGCCGGGTTAAGATCCGCCTTGTTGAGAGCTGCTTGTTGAGATTGCCGTTTTCCCCGTCTTTCTTTTACGACCATCGGTTCGGAAGTTAGACAGTGGGGGCAGAATCTGCCTCCCCCCCCCCCCCCCAGCAGGGCGCGTATGGCTGAATAGCCCAGCGGGACGCGGGTTAAAAGAAAACTAGAGACATCAGGAAAAATTGCAGTACATAAGGAATCAAGATCCAGGGAGTTTTTAGAATTTATAGAAGCTTTTGCATTCCCCGTAGCGTCCAAGGCCGCCATTCTGGATCCGTCTAGGGAGGAAAGAGATGAGAAACTCTCTATGAGAAGGATCACTAGCTGCGGTTATTTGTAGCCTAAAGTCGCCCAAGACTTTCACCACCCACGCGAATAAAATTAGATCCGTTAATGTGGAAAATAATCACTTGGAGTCGATTATAGTCGATATAAGTTGATTCATATTGTTGAGCTGAGCCAACCTAGTGTAATTTCATCGGTCTAGTGTAGGTATCCATCAAAAAGTGTGATCAAATAACGGCTGGTGACCTTCCATGACCTAGCATGATCTTTCAAGTGACCACTGCTGACATGATCATTGACGGCTAGCCATTCCATTAGCTGCACCCTGCCCGTTGCATATGGATCAGGTGGTGATTTCATGATTCTGGAATTATCGTGCAGTTTTGGCGCGCTTGTCAGAGCAGAAGACATTCCCACTTTTCCTCCATGGCATGGTGGTGAGGCCATGAAGCTGACCAGAGATATGATCGCAAATTTGAAAGTAAGTACGAAACATAAGAATAGTTGGCACTGCTACTCATACCTAAGCAACCTACGCTACTTGTAGGAAACCAGCTTTAGGGTTGCAAGACTGCAAATTTTGATCTAGAGGCAAGGATGCTTGAAACCTAAGGTGATCTTAGGTGCCCTAGGATAAGTTTGGAAACGAGATGCACCATTTGATGCGTTTTGGGATTTACCTAGTTTCGCGGCGTTACGTGCCTCTTTTTTTCCATACACGATCAGTATCTACTTTTAGGGTTTTCGGTCAGTCAATCCGTCCTCCCGTCCTATCAAAAAGCCGTGGCGCCGCCCCTGCCTGCACCGCACACCTTTCGATAGCCCGTTTGATTTTCTATACGATGCTGTTTTCCCCGTGCCGATCGGGCCCACGGTCACCGAGATATTGCACGGGGACCGGATCCTTGTCGGGCAAATTTAGCCATTTTCGCCCGATTTTGCAAGCCGATTTATACATATAAAGTCTATGACGCGAAGTTGCACTTTTATGCACGCGCCACGCTGCAGCAAATAATTATTTCCAGCGAGTGCTACGGGGGAAACTCGCGCTCAAGTAGCTATGAGCGATGCGGCTTTGTTCAGCACGCAGCGGGACTACCCTCGCAGCCGTATGATATGTCATTGACGTAGCCAGCTCACACATCACACTGCGAGCAAAACCAACACTGGAGACGTTCTTTGCGCAGTATATATTCAGGCAGACCTTGGTGAATTGTCAGTAGATGATAATTGCGTATCGCGACCGTAAAAGGCATCATGTCACTCACGCATACACAGATATGGCCAGAGCGGTGTGCAGGCGGGCAGCGGGCGCGTCCAGCCCGGCGGCCCGGCGGCCCGGCGGGCCAGACGCGTCTGTGTATCACGGCATTGTGCCACAATACGGCCCCGACCCGACCCGACTGCGGACCGAGTCACCGGACCACGGCGGACCGAGTCACCAGACCACAGCGGTCCGAGTCACCGGACCACAGCGGACCGCGTCACCGGACCACAGCGGACCGAGTCACCGGACCACAGCGGACCGAGTCACCGGACCACAGCGGACCGAGTCACCGGACCACAGCGGTCCGAGTCACCCGATCACAGCGGTCCGAGTCACCGGACCACAGCGGACCGAGTCACCGGACCACAGCGGACCGAGTCACCGGACCACAGCGGACCGAGTCACCGGACCACAGCGGACCGAGTCACCGGACCACAGCGGACCGAGTCACCGGACCACAGCGGACCGAGTCACCGGACCACAGCGGTCCGGACCGGACCGGCACACAGACCGAGTCACCGGGCCACAGCGGACCGAGTCACCGGATCACAGCGGTCCGGACCGGACCGGCACACAGACCGAGTCACCGGGCCACCGAGACACAGTCCCCGGACCACCGAGACACGGTCCCCGGACCACCGAGACACGGTCCCCGGGCCACCGAGACACAGTCCCCGGACCACCGAGACACGGTCCCCGGACCACCGAGACACGGTCCGCGGGCCACCGAGACACAGTCCCCGGACCACCGAGACACGGTCCCCGGACCACCGAGACACGGTCACCGGACCACCGAGACACGGTCCCCGGACCACCGAGACACGGTCACCGGACCACCGAGACACGGTCCCCGGACCACCGAGACACGGTCCCCGGACCAGAGTCACGGTCCCCAGCGACAGCGTCACGGCGGCAGAATCCGACAAATGTGCAGCGACTGCCCATATATCCAGCGACTGCCAATACAAGCAGAAAAACTGACCACAATGGCAATATCACACAACAGAGTTATAAAAAGCCGGCACGGTTGACATGATACGATAATAAAAACCTGCAATCACATGGCACGGTCACAATGTAAGACACTGTGCAGATTCAGGGTAGGAGAGTCACGGTTGCCGCTGGGCGGAACAGGCGCCCGCCAGCCAACCGCGGAGATTACATAGACGCCGCGCAGCTCACCCGACAACACACTGGTAAAGTGTAAACGCACCTATATCGGGCACGGCCGGCCCGCTGCGCTGCCCACAGCGCGGCCCCTGGTGGAGCTGACACCGAGAACGGACACCGAGACCAGAGCATACACCGAGACCACGGACCCGGCCGGCCGGCCGGGCCGCCTCCGCCTCCCCACCAGCCGGCATCAGCCACTGCAGCCGGTACCGGTACCTCACCGTGGCAGCGTGAGACACTGAACTCAGATCCCACAGTTCGGAGACCCCTCAGACTCCCCGCCGGTATCAGCTAGCCTAGCAGCGTGAGACACTGCACTCAGATCCCACAGTTCGGAGACTCCCCCCGCCCGCCGGTATTAGCTAGCCTAGCAGCGTCCAGACACTCCACTCAGATCCCACAGTTCGGAGAACAGCGTCTGAAGCGCGGCAGATATTGCCGTACTCGCCCTCAGAACAGTCTGTTCCATAGCACCACGGGGATAAGTCAGTCTGTGGCCGCGCAGACCCGTGTGACATTCACGGAGCAGCGGCGGCACCCCCTCCGAGCCTGCCGGCGCCACGGCGCGCCCGTCCCCGCCCAGCCCAGCGCACCCGGCAAGATACAGCTGAGACGGGCCGCCGCCGGCCGCCTCAACCCACCGACTCACAGCACCTGTCGACTCGCACCAGTCGCCAGCCGCCGCCGACTGCCGGCCGGCTGCCGCTGAACGGAAGCCCGCAACAAAGGAAGCCACGTGTGCATAGCGGAAATACTCACCCAGTCGGCTGAGACGCTGCTCAGAAGGACATGGCACGTGCAATGTGGCTGAGCGGCGGCGGCGGCGGCCGCGGCTTCTGGCAGGGCGCAGCGGGCCGTGTCCTGCCGGCCCGCCGCTGCCCCGGCCACGGCGGTCCATCCTTACAGAGAGCGCAGAGGCCGCGCCGGCGGCAGCCCCGCCACTGCCGCCGCCAAAGCTGCTGACGGACAGCTCACAGCTGGACCTTGAGATCGCGCATCCTGGCTTTGATGCGCTCTCTCATCTCGGCGAACCTGTGGGCGCAGACACGGTCGCTGACATTGAGTAGAACGCGTCTGGCTAACAATGAGGGAGGCCGCGACCGCGGGACCATTCAGTGATGACACGGTCAATATCGCTCAGCGATCACACGGCCCAGTCGCTCGGTGATCACACGGCCAATAACGCTCAATGACCACACGACCAATATCGCTCAGTGATCACTCGGCCCAGTCGCTCAGTGATCACACGGCCCAGTCGCTCAGTGATCACACGACCAATATCGCTCAGTGATCACACGACCAATATCGCTCAGTGATCACACGACCAATATCGCTCAGTGATCACACGGCCCAGTCGCTCAGTGATCACACGACCAATATCGCTCAGTGATCACACGGTCAATATCGCTCAGTGATCACACGGCTCCTGTCGCTCAGTGATCACACGGTCAATATCGCTCAGTGATCACACGGCCAATATCGCTCAGTGATCACACGACCAATATCGCTCAGTGATCAAACGACCAATATCGCTCAGTGATCACACGGTCAATATCGCTCAGTGATCACACGGCCCAGTCGCTCAGTGATCACACGACCAATATCGCTCAGTGATCACACGGTCAATATCGCTCAGTAATCACACGGCTCCTGTCGCTCAGTGATCACACGGTCAATATCGCTCAGTGATCACACGGCCAATATCGCTCAGTGATCACACGACCAATATCGCTCAGTGATCACACGGTCAATATCGCTCAGTGATCACACGGTCAATATCGCTCAGTGATCACACGGCCAATATCGCTCAGTGATCACACGACCAATATCGCTCAGTGATCACACGACCAATATCGCTCAGTGATCACACGACCAATATCGCTCAGTGATCACACGGTCAATATCGCTCAGTGATCACCCGGTCAATATCGCTCAGTGATCACACGACCAATATCGCTCAGTGATCACACGGCTCCTGTCGCCACGCCAGTGACGACAATCACAGCTGATGGCAGGTGCTGTTCAGTTCATTTACCGTTATGGTTCATGTCCAGTGATATCAGAAAGGCAACAAACCAACCAATTACCAGCCTCTGGGCGCGAAAAACGAGCGAGCGCTGGAGTGAGCCCCTGCACGTGCACAAGTCGAGAGTGTCGGACGGACACTGTGTGGAACACCCTACTAACTGGTCTCTAACGGGGTATCAAGATTCAGGACGATCGGCCCAGCCGTTCTCGACAGCTGGAAGCGGCCGGTGCACGTGCGCACGCCAACCATTATGCATAACCATTGAAAGCAGCGCCTCAACCAGTATGCAATACGCATGAGAATGTACTGCCTGTCGACCGATATAATCCAAGATTCAGCACGATCGGCAAGTAATTGCCAAGTTATAAGGCATGTAGGTACCGTAAAGCTTACCCAAAGAATATTAAATGAAATTTAAAATTTTTATTCAACTCGTCTTAATTTTGTACGATGTCTCGAAGTGATCATCCATTATGGAAGAGGCTAAATAGTGGTGGCACGGAAGCTTATTACGCGTTGACCAATCACATTGCGACGTTCAAAAGCAGCTGCACGCTGATTGGCTGAGCTTAGCCTCTGCGACAGGTGGCTGTGTTCTTGGTATTCTTCTACAAGGCACCACATTCCTCTACGAGGCACTCTTTTCAGAACGAGAAATGAAATATCTTTGCCTAAGGTGATCGTTGGGGCGTAAAAGCTCCTGATTCGTGCTAATTAGTCTCAGCTCAAGCTACAAAACTGCCATTCCAGTTCAAAACTCCATGTTGTAAGTGAGATATTTCCTTTCACAATGCAATGAGAAGTGAGTGGACAACGTTCCAGGTGAATCCGTTGTGTTAGCAGCAATGGTGGCACGTCAAAAAGAGCGTACGATTTCAACGCCGAATCAAGACATTTTCCACACCACGGGGGTAAGCGCCTATATTTGACCCGAACGATAAATTGCGATACGCATAAAAAGCATATGGAAGCAAAATACGTATCCACAAATACCGTAATGCTCAACGGTGATCGAATTCTCAGTCAAGCTTGTCTATAGCAAGGCCGGGTACGAATCATGGAAAATCTGTATGGAAACATATGGCCAAAACGCAGCAATAATGCATTCACTACTGCCTGAACAGATGTGGACAGCATTTCAAGCACGTCCTCAGGCCTTGAAGAACAGTGGCGCACTGCTACAAAGCTTAATTCTCCTGAATTCTTCGCTGATTTCTTGCTGCATGCGCACAATCAAAGTTTTAGAGCTTTTTGGTCATTTCTTTGACGTGCACCTGTGACGTGTAACGACAAAAAATGATCCAATTTCGCTCCAAATTCAGCTATTTACTTATCAGTGTGTTGGGATAATACTGTGTGAAAATGAAGTGTAATGATTCTAAAGTAAGGGTTTTGGATGTGCCGCTCCCTCCCCGCCCGGTGACTCACTTGTCCTTGATGTGCTGGATGTGCCGCTCCTCCTCCTCGCGGTACTTCTGTAGAATGGCCGTACACTCGACGTCCGTCAGGTTTATATACTGGGCCACGTCGCTCCCTGGCGGTCAGATACACAGTCAGATACACAGTCAGACGGTCAGATACACAGTCAGATACACAGTCAGATATGAGATATACAGTCAGACGGCCAGATACACAGTCAGATACAGTCAGACAGGTAGATACACAGTCAGATATACAGTCAGACAGGTAGATACACAGTCAGATATACAGTCAGACAGGCAGATACACAGTCAGATATACAGTCAGACAGGTAGATACACAGTCAGATATACATTACACAGTCAGATATACAGTCAGACAGGCAGATACACAGTCAGCTATACAGTCAGACAGATACAGTAAGACAGATACACATTTAGACAGATATACAGTTAGGCAGCCAGATGTACAGTTAAAGTTTTTTTTTTCTACAGGTGGTGGTGGTTGTGGTTGTGGTGGTGGTGGTGGTGGGGGGGGGGGGGTCCCGGGGTCCACTCACTGATTTCGGCCGTGGTCTCGCGGTCCATGACGAAGAGCCGGGCGGCCGCCTCGGACGGTCCGCTGGCTATCCGCGTCAGCAGCGGGTACTCGTCGCTGCGCAGTCGGCGCCGCTCTGGCCGCACACGGCGCACAAGGTCAGCGCGCAGGTCAGCGCAGGTCAGCGCGCCGGTCAGCGCGCACGTCACAGCACTACAGGGTGTCCGGAAATTATTTGTCCCTTGTTCATCCAGCTATAATATCACCGTGCGCTGTAATAACTGTTGGAAATTTGCTAAGACCGTGCCTCAGGCTATCCACAGCTGTCCGTTAGTCACATGACCTAACCCGGTCACCTAACCCGGTCACTTGACCTTGACACTTGCGAGGCGCCAGGGGCCAGTGTTTGGCAGAAGTAAAGGCTGAAACAGACTCTTTCCGCGTTCAGGAAATCGCATGCGAGAGCCTATTCAAATACATTATAATTCTTCTCGCATCAATCGCTTGCGGGAGGTGCATGCGATTGATGCGAGCGTGCTTCCATGTATTTGAAAAGGATCTCGCATGCGATTTCCTGACTGCGGAAAGAGTCTGTTTCAGACGTAACTCGCACCTGAACGTGGTGTCTACTATGACGAAAGAAACTATTTGACAAAGCATCATCGCGCTGAACTTATGGTAAAGACTGAAATGAAGTAGAAAGTCAAAATCCTCTGTCCTCAGTCGAATCCTCTGTCCTAATCCCGATCGAAAACCAATGGGAAATCATGAAGGAGGAGCTCAGCAAGATTGTACCAGCAGTCCCAGAGGAAACGGACTTTAGAGGAACCTGTGAAGGGTGTGGCTCAGCATCAGCGCGGATACTCTGGACATCTTGGTCTATGGAATACCAAAGCGGATGAGGGAATGGGTAGGACAGGGCAGGAGATAAATCGGTAAATAAACCATGACCCGGGGGCTCTTTGTTTATTTATTATGGCGGCGAACTGATGGAGGGGCCAATAATTTCCGGACACCCTGTATAAGTTGGGTCGCACCCACGAGCCACGACCGCAGCCCGGGCGGCGGATGTCGGCCGCCGACAGCCGACACCAGCCGACATCAGGGCGATCCCCCGCCTCCCGACCCGGCCCCCTTCCCCCCGGCCCGTGCCCTGCCCTGGCGGCGCACCTCCCGAGTCCCAGACGATGTAGAGGGCGAAGTTGTCGGCGCGGTCCTCGACGCGGTACTTGTCGAGCACCATGTCGATCATCTCCCGGCAGGTGACCAGCGAGGTGACCCAGACCGAGAGGGCCGAGCCGTGCGGCGGCGTGAACACAGACGTCTCCCGGTTGTAGTAGTGTCCGTTGATGGAGCAGCGCCGCTGCGGCACAGGCGGCGATCAGCACACGGCGGACAGCGGCCACCACAGGGCGACACACGCGGGGGGTAGGGTAGGGAGGCGCCGTCCGGTCGCAGTCAGTGTCCCACCACTCTGCCCGTGTCCCCGCCGCCCCGACTGGAGCGGCGCCCACACTGAGCTCCGGCCGCCTCCCGCCCCAAACAGGCAGCCGACAGACCGGCCGAGCCGGGCACTAATCTGACACCCATACACCACCCACCGACCCTGGCACAGTGCGGGACGGCTCACAGCTCCCGAGCGCCGGCCACCAGCCGCCTTCACCCCGGCCGGCTGGTTCCCAGAGTGACCCCGACACGACCTCACCTTGACCTTGGCCTTGTTCATGCGCCGTCCGGGCCGGCGGCGGATGACGCGCGATTTGGCCGGAGCGCGGAGCGGCGGCTCCGTGGTCGACTCGTCGGTGGGCGAGGAGTCGACCCGCGGCGGCGGGCCGGGCGGCGGCGGCGGCGGCTCCTTGTCCGAGTTCTCCACCTCTGCCGACTCGAGCTGACCCTTCTCGACGCCCTCCTCGGCGGCGCGGTGGCCGTTCACCTCCACCTGACAGCGGTCAGAGGGGGGTCACAGGTCACACAGAGGTCAGAGGGGGGTCATACAGAGGTCACACAGAGGTCACGGTCAGATTGAGCTCACACAGAGGTCACAGGGAGGTCACACAGAGGTCAGATAGAGGTCACACAGAGGTCAGAGAGAGGTCACACAGAGGTCAGAGAGAGGTCACACAGAGGTCAGAGAGAGGTCACACAGAGGTCACACAGGGTCCATACAGGTCATGCGAGGGTCTGTAGGGGTTTGGTGTGGGTCTGTACTCTATGTCGGGGTCTGTGTGGGTCTGTGAGGGTCTGTGTGGGTCTGTGTGGGTCTGTGAGGGTCTGTGTGGGTCTGTGAGGGTCTGTGTGGGTCTGTGAGGGTCTGTGCCGGTTTGTGTGGGTCTGTGTGGGTCTGTACTCTGTGTCTGGGTTTGTGCCAGTCTGTGTGGGTCTGTGAGGGTCTGTGCCGATCTATGTGGGTCTGTACTCTGTGTCTGGGTCTGTGTGGGTCTGTGTGGATCTCTGTGTGGCTCTGTGCGGGTCTGTGCCGGTCTGTGTGGGTCTGTGTGGGTCTGTACTCTGTGTGTGGCTCTGTGCGGGTCTGTGCCGGTCTGTGAGGGTCTGTGCCGGTCTATGTGGGTCTGTACTCTGTGTCTGGGTCTGTGTGGGTCTGTGTGGATCTCTGTGTGGCTCTGTGCGGGTCTGTGCCGCCGCGCGGTCGGCCCGTACCTCGGCGCCCGTCTCGGCGTCCGTCTCCGTCTGCGTCTGCGTGCCGTGTCCCGAGTCGGTGTCCACTCGCGGATACGTCAGCTGACTGAGCGCGTGCGGCGTGACGCTCTGGCTGCGCGGCGGGCCGCGCGCCGGCGACGGCGCTGGCGTGGCCGGCCGGGAGCCCGACTCCGAGTCCGAGCCCGAGTCCACCGCCTCACTGCGCGTCGGCTGAGACAGGGTGACGGGGGGGGGGGGCGGGTCAGACCCAGCGGGGAGCATTCATCCTGGCCAGGATTCATAATGTCCAGGGTACGATATGCCCAGTGTCGAAATTGCCAGTGCCTTGAATGGGCCAGAGTTAATCATGTCCAGGGATTGCACGGTCCAAATGCGGCCAACTGGCTGCAAATAGGGTATATTCAAAGAGGCCAGGGTTCATAATGTCAAGGGCACGATGTGTCCAGTGTTGGAAATGGCCAGGGTTCATAATGTCCAGGGCACGATGTGTCCAGTGTTAGAAATGGCCAGGGTTCATAATGTCCAGGGCACGATGTGTCCAGTGCTCAAAATGGCCAGTGCCTTGAATGGGCCAGAGTTCATAATGTCCAGGGATTACCTACATAGCCACTGAAAGTGACGTCATTATGTAAAAAAAAAAACACGGAACCAGCTCAATGCGAAGCAGTGCAGTGCCAAAGGCAATGCCTTAGGAGTTAGGAGAGATTACAGGCAATAGTAAATCAAATATTTTTAGGTTAAGTGGTTATGTATCTGGCTTCAGGCTTCGGCCTGAAGCCAGATACATAACCGCTTAACCTAAAAATATTTGATTTACTATTGCTTGCAATCTATTCATGCGAGAAACTATTTCCTTATCCCCGGTAGGCAAACAGCATTACCTTAGGTTAGGTTAGGTTAGGTTTGGTTGGGTTGACTATGTAATCCCTGGACACCATGAACTCTGGCCCATTCAACGCACTGGCCATTTTGAGCACTGGACACATCGTGCCCTGGACATTATGAACCCTGGCCATTTCTAACACTGGACACATCGTGCTCTGGACATTATGAGCCCTGGCCATTTCGAACACTGGACACATCGTGCCCTGGACATTATGAACCCTGGCCTCTTTGAATTTACCCCATCTGCAGCCAGTTGGCCATATTTGGACTATGTAATCCTGGACAATATGAGCACTGGCCAATTCAAGGCACTGGCCATTTTGAGCACTGGACACATCGTGCCCTGGACATTATGAACCCTGGCCTAAATAATACGCACCCGACCCAGCACCCGCCCACTGAGCATTGGGCCATTGGCCCACCAGTATCCACTCACAGAGTCCCACATTATCCAATGTCGGAGTCCCACAGTATCACAGAGTCCCACAGTATCCAGTGTTAGAGTCCCACAGTATCACAGAGTCCCACCGGTATTCAGTGTTAGAATCCCACATTATCCAGTGTCGGAGTCCCGCAGTATCACCGAGTCCCACCTGTATCCACTGGGAATGGCGTTTTCGGACGATGGGTCGTTGGTCGTCGTCCTCTTTGAACTGGAGTAGTTTGTTGACCCCCCAGTACAGTTTGAGCACGCCGTCCAGTATGAGACGCCCGTTACGCTGCAGAGGGGGCGGGGGGGGGGGAGGGAGTCAATGACAACGACACCGCAGGGATGATACCGGACCGGCCGGCCGGCTGTACAGTGTATACCGGCCGGCTGTACAGTGCATACCGGCCGGCTGTACAGTGTATACCGGCCGGCGGGCTGTGCAGTGTATACCGGCCGGCTGTACAGGGTATACCGGCCGGCCGGCTGTACAGTGCATACCGGCCGGCTGTACAGGGTATACCGGCCGGACGGCTGTACAGTGTATACCGGCCGGCCGGCTGTACAGTGTATACCGGCCGGCCGGCTGTACACTGTGTGGATCTGGGTCCCGGGTCTCACCTCCCGGCTGTGGATCTGGGTCCGGTCTCACCTGCCGGCTGTGGATCTGGGTCCGGTCTCACCTGCCGGTTGTGTATCTGGGTCCGGTCTCACCTCCCGGCTGTGGATCTGGGTCCGGCTGTGGATCTGGCCCGCGGTCTCACCTCCCGGCTGTGGATCTGGGTCCGGCTGTGGATCTGGCCCGCGGTCTCACCTCCCGGCTGTGTATCTGGGTCCGGTCTCACCTACCGGCTGTGGATCTGGGTCCGGCTGTGGATCTGGCCCGCGGTCTCACCTCCCGGCTGTGGATCTGGGTCCGGTCTCACCTCCCGGCTGTGTATCTGGGTGCGGCTGCTCTCGTGGTACTGGTTGTAGGCCCTCAGCTGGCGCGCCAGCAGCTCCTGGTCCGGCTGCCGCGGACTCTCCGGCGCAGAGTCGCGCCGCCCGAAGCTGACGTGCGCCTCCACGTGCGTGCCGTGGCCGAACAGGTGCGGCCCGAACAGCGCGCCGTAACAGGGCACGTGGCAGTACGGGCTGCCCTTGTGCTGCCGGAGGCGCGGCCACCGTCAGCGCCCAGCGGCGGCGCCGCACGTGACAGCACGCCACACTCCACAGCCCAGCCGGGACAAACAACACCCAACACCTAACGCTGCTCAGACAGTCAATGTTCCTTTGCATGAAGCTTTAATAGGAGCTAATGAAAAGAGAAGGGTACACCACATGAGCCGCTGTGAGTCTGAATATGTTGGCGTCGAAGCCGATTCGGCAGTGTTGGGACCAGCTGGTGAGACGGTGCCGCCCCAGCCCGGGTGGGAGGAGCCGATACGGCCAGCAGGGTGGGACGGCGGGCACCCCCCCGGTTACCGAGTCGTCAGTCGTACCTCTGGGACGGCGGGCACCCCCCCGGTTACCGAGTCGTCAGTCGTACCTCTGGGACGGCGGGCACCCCCCCCCCCCCGGTTACCGAGTCGTCAGTCGTACCTCTGGGACGGCGGCCACCCCCCGGTTACCGAGTCGTCAGTCGTACCTCTGGGACGGCGGCCACCCCCCGGTTACCGAGTCGTCAGTCGTACCTCTGCGTGCTGGCCCGGCGGGCACCCCCCAGTTACCGAGTCGGCCGTCAGTCGTACCTCGGCGTGCTGGCCCGGGTTGAGCCGCTTGCCGCACTCGTCGCAGCGCAGACACTCGGGGTGCCAGTCGTAGCCCATGCTCTGCTTCCGTTCGGCTGCAGCGCACAACACACCAGGTCAGCCGGCGTGTACCGGTGGCAGTGGGTAGGTACCGGTGGCAGTGGGTAGGTACCGGCGGCAGTGGGTAGGTACCGGTGGCAGTGGGTAGGTACCGGTGGCAGTGGGTAGGGACCGGTGGCAGTGGGTAGGTACCGGCGGCAGTGGGTAGGTACCGGCGGAACATCAGCCCCAGCCGCGTCACCCTTCAGCCGGCGTGCCACAGACAAACAGCGGCAACGTCAGAGGCACTCTGAGCGAAACACCTTCAACAGAGTTCAAAACAGCCGAGCTGAAGGAACAGCGCATTCAATTTAATCGTAATTCCAGTACGAAGCGTCACTTACCGAAGAACACCGGTTTCTCGCACCTTCTGCACTTCCACATCTTGAAATGTGTGTAGCATTAATGCAGGCGCCACCGTCCGACCCCTGCAATGACCAGAGTACAATGTAGATGCCCGGCAAAACGCCGCTGCTATATTCGACAGTCTTATAGTGTTCGTGAGGCGGAAGACAAACAATTTCAACATAGGTTTACATGTTGTCATAGGTACAGCCCTCTGCACACTGCGTGGTAGGTATTCTTTTTTCGACAAAACCGAGAATAACTCGAATACTATGTTATCTGTCACTCAGAAATCGTAACAGCAAGACGCGCGAGACTCCGCACCTTAGATTGGGCTTATCATGGTATACATTTTCCATCCAGTTTGGCAACGAAACACGAAAGTTTATATTTGCCCCCAAAACAAACTTTTGCATTTTGCTGCAACACTAGGCGTATACTTTGTCAGTGATACACCCAATCGAAGGAGTGGAGCATGGCGAATCTATGTGCAATGAGTTCCGACCGACTGATAACATAGTCTTTGAGCTATTATAGGTTTTGTCGAAAAAAGAATACCTACCGCGCAGTGTGCAGAGGACTGTACATGTTACAGGCAATGTGTGGAATCGCGTATTCTTAGAATGACTGAGCATTCTGTAGAGTGCTTGATCATCCATTCCAGACTTTCTAAGGAATGCCTAAGGAACCGTTTATACGCATCTTTCCAGCATATAATTGTAAAGTCTTTCTTAAAAGCATTGCTAGGTACTCGAAAGCATGGCTATCACTCCCTAGTTTGAGGGCCCCTCGCTTTTGAGGGTTGGCCGCCTGGCCGGCCCTTACCGTTGTCACGGTTTCACGACCCCGGCCGCGTATTCGCCAATAGTATTACACGAATCGGCCCGACCAATAGCGTGCCTCTTGAGTGACGTCAGCGTGGCGTCATACGTTCGGTCCTCGCCCTTGGTGGAGTCTATTGAAGCTAAGTTTTAACTTAACGACATTTAAACTCCGTCGTACGTGTTGCCGCCGTGGCGCAGTGGTTGGAGTATCGGAATGGTGATATGGATGCAGGTGGTTCGAATCCACTCGGCGACATCAATTTTCGTGTTATCTGTCATTGTGCGTTTTTTTTGATACATTTGCAACGGCGTGCACCTAAGAAATCAGAGGTAAGCATTCTTCAAATGAATATGTTGCATACCTAAGAAGAGAAATATTTGCAGTCCAACCGATTGGTTCGGTTTCGGTATTTTCCAATGGTTTTTGTTTGAATTTGGTTTGGTATCGGTGTTCTGATTTTCTGTGATTGACAATTGACATCACTAATGCATAGTGCATACTATGCGAATGTAGCCAATGGAAAGACAAATGGTGCTGCTGGGCGATGACCATTGATCAATATTTCTCACTGCCAATGGGTGATAGCACCGAGCACGCAGCTCCTGCTGGATATGACAGGAGTGGCGCTGACCTTTTGAAAGTAGGTGGCACTCATGGCAAGGTAAAGTACCTAAAAGTAGCGAAAACTAAGCTAAAAATCGCACGCTGGTTAGCATGCAATTAGATAATTTTCATGTAAGAATCACCATGCACAAAAAAGTTGGGCATAGCTGTTAGCGTAATCAGGGGACGAGATTATCAGTTTCCAGCCGTCATAGGCGTCATCTATAGGAGCTATGCCTTAACCCGCGCGGGGCTGGGGGGGGGGGTAAATTTTACCCTCCTCGCGAATTTTTGCGATATCTCAAAAACGGCGGCGCGCAGCGCCGCCAAACTTTCAGTACCTTTTCTTACATCAATTTGACACGTTCCCTGAAAATTTGAGCGAAATCCGTCGGAAAATTTTTGAGAAATTGACGTTTTAGTGACGTCATGTTCGCCATTTTCGCCTCAAAAACGGCAAAAGTTCAAACGCCGCTAACATCTTCATTTTTAAAGGAATCAAGACGTAACAAAAAAAAGGTTATACGTAATTTTACTTTGTCTATCAAATGGCTATCTCGGTTTTTTGAAAATTTTGGATTTTGTCCTAAATTTTTTCAAAAAACTGACTTTTTTGGGAAAATCATTATAAAATCCAAAATTTTGAGTCTATCGAAAAAACCGGAATATATGTCAGAGAAGTGGTCTATGTGCACCTACATACCAAAATTTAGAAGAATCGGTTCAAAAATGTGGGAGTTATTCAAAATTTTATGACGTCACGACACACAAATTTTTTGAAAAATGACTTCTTTGGAAGTTCTAGCCCTCGTACGGAAACAAAAATAGCACCATTCGATTCGCCGTGAAAAACTGCATCAGATAGACACCTTTTTAGGCCTTAACAACCAACTTCAAAATTTGACCTCACTTGACCTGACCTTGACCTGACCTCGACCTGAAATTCATCCAGAGGTGGTCCATATCACTTATTGAGTGTGCCTATTGAATTCTATGAGTAAAATGACCCATAAAACATGTGTCGCACATGCCCTTTTCTATATTTTGTTTTTTGGTGACCTGACCTGACCTGACCTGACCTGACCTTGACCTTGACCTCTGAATGATATTGTATGCAACGAATATTGTCTTGGTAGCCTAAGAACACGTTTTGGGCGATCAGTCTCAGTCCATGACTCCATTCTTCGGCAACTACGGTGCAAGGCCGATACCTACTGTAGAAACTTGCAATTTGTACCCTTGACCTGACCTTGACCTTGACCTCAAACTTTAAATTAAGTACATGTTTTTAGTAATTCGTGATGAGAGCTTTCGATTGGCGTTTGAATTTTCCAAATCGGACCATTAGTTCGGGAGATAACAGGGGGGGGGGGGGTAAAATTTACCCCCCCCCAGCCCCGCGCGTTCGGCTGGAGACCCCAGCCCCGCGCGGGTTAACTATAACTTAAACATTTCTGCCACCAGGGGATCGACAGTATCGACAGTACCGTAACACAATTGGTATTTCAGGTACAGACTGCAACTGCAGTTCTTTTGCAACTTATTCCTTAATCAGATGAATACTTGTCATAGATTTATTGGGCGTACGATATTGGCGTGCGAACTTAGGGCCTAGGGGCCAAAAATGCGTGTCTAAAACCGACTTCTTAGAAAAGAACCGCTAAAGCAGGAATCGATCCATCGACCTTTTGCCTATCACACCGAGACTCTAACCACTTGGCTATGACGACATACTGTCAGTTGAATTGCCATATACAATTAAAAAAAGTCTCAACTCAAATCTGGCCTCAATGCATGATTGTCACGTCGGCTGGCTATGACGTCGCACTAGAGATGTCGCTAGTTGGTGGGCCGATTCGTGTAATACTATTGGCGAATACGCACCCCGGCCAGGCGGCTAACCCTCAAAAGCCAGGGGCTCTCATACCAGGGAGCGATAGCGATACTTCGAGTAGCGATAGTTTCAATAGAGAATGTACCTACCTATGGTATATAAGATTAACCCACGCCCCGCTGGGGTTCTTGGATTTCCACATCCTGCTGAGGGGTCGAACACCCAACTCTAACTCAGGCTCCTGGGCCACGTAGCGATACGTGGGGTAAGCGACGTTCGAAAGAGCGTAAAAAACGAAATTACTTCAGTCATGTTTTTTGGTCAGGTCAAAGGTCAGGTGACCAGAGGCCATCAAAGTTCAAATTTCGTCTATTTCGGAAGCTTTCAACAAAGCGGTGCATAGCTCAGGAACGGATAGAGCTAAAGTACCGCGGAACGTACATTCGATAGCTTTTAATGATCTTTCTGTAACTATCCTCATATTTCGAGCTAAGGTCAACAGTTTAGCATACATTTTGCACAAACTGCCAAAACAGGTAGGTAGGTACACGTTTTGCGAAAATGTTTTTTTTTCTGCAATAACTTTTGGCACAAGACTTGCACAAGCTTACTTTAACCAGCATCGTGTCTCTCTCATCGAGACGTGTCAAATCAACGATCATTTGCTCTTGAAAGGTCAACTTGAACAGTTCACCTAGGGTCAAGGTCAGGAACTGACCGGGGAAGGGCATCTTGCACATACGCTGACCCATATCGTTGTTTTTTACCCTTATCGTCAAGCTGAATACCTTTGCTGGAGGCTACTGGAGGTTTCTGGAGCTTTGGGGAGAGCTTTCTGGAGCTTTCTGGAGGTGCTGGAACAATCTCTGGATAATTCTAGGGCTTTCTGGAGGTTTCTGGTCTCTGGAGGCGCTGGAACAGGCCCAAGGTGAACAAAAAAATGTTGGTGCTCAGAGCTACCATTTTTTTTTTAGACATTCACAAAAAATGGAGGGCCGGGTGTCCAAGCACCCCCCTCGGCCCCCCTCCACACACATGCACACACACACACACACACATAGGTACACACTAAGCAGGGTGTGGGACCCTTCCACCTTAAAAGATCAAATTGTTAAAAAGTTAAAACTAAATCAAAGTAAACCGTCCAATGGAGCCAAAATTTCTTTGTCCACCTTGACCTGAGCACTTAAATACTGTCGTACCTACATAAATAACCCGAACGCTGCATATAAATTTTGATGGAATTCAACCACTATGCCTGACATGAAGACTGATACATTGATTTTTCCAGTCTGGATTTGTGACAATATGGAGTGTTTATATTCAATTTAGAGTCTAGAGTGAAAAAGGGCAAATTCGCCAATAAATTGACAAAAATATTCCTCATCCCTCATCCGGAAAAAAACATCCACCCCAATCCCCAAATTTACCATTGCGATAGTCTTACCAATTGCAGCAGGTCTCTCGAGAAATTGAAATACGGGGATGGAAAATAATTACCAATCTTAAAGCCCTAGTTCAGCTAGGCTTCATGGCCCTGTTTCACCGGTGATAGCAGCAAGCTGCTATCACGTTTCGCGAGCTGACGTCATGTCCGGCCCTGTTTCACCGGTGATAGCAGCAAGCTGCTATCACGTTTCGCGAGCTGACGTCATGTCGTGACGCCATACTGTTGTCGTAATGGGTAGTTCCGGCGCACGATTGCCGCGACCTTGGCGGCGGCATTAAGTGACGTATGAGCCTAAAAGTAAGAGTTTACGCAGTCATGATAGTAAATATATTTTTGATATATATTTTTTCAATATGATGTATTTAAAAGAAGTTGGGTTTAGGAAAAATTTTGACATTAACTTCGAACATTTAGCTGATGACGTAAAACAATATTGCGGCAATCGTGCGCCAGAATTGTCCCTTACGTCAGCAGTATGACGTCATCACATTACGTCAGCTCGCGCAATTTGATAGTAGCTTGCTGCTATCACCGGTGAAACAGGGCCCTGGTATATAGGGCCTTGGTCATGTCGTGACGCCATACTGTTGTCGTAATGGGTAGTTCCGGCGCACGATTGCCGCGACCTTGGCGGCGGCATTAAGTGACGTATGAGCCTTAAAGTAAGAGTTTACGCAGTCATGATAGTATATATATTTTTGATATATATTTTTTCAATATGATGTATTTAAAAGAAGTTGGGTTTAGGAAAAATTTTGACATTAACTTCGAACATTTAGCTGATGACGTAAAACAATATTGCGGCAATCGTGCGCCAGAATTGCCCCTTACGTCAGCAGTATGACGTCATCACATTACGTCAGCTCGCGCAATTTGATAGTAACGTGCTGCTATCACCGGTGAAACAGGGCCCATATAAAAGAGCTTCATATCAGTGATGCCATCCACATTTTTGCTCCATCCCAAGATCTCGACCAGAATTTCCCAAGATTCTCGTCTCGAATCACAAGACTACTCATCCATCGCATATCCTTAGGAGTACCCCAAGTAAATCCATAGCTTATTTTGGACATATTAGTGTGTTTAGTATTCAACTTTCTCTTCTTCGGGTCCACCCTTGTCCTTATTGGTGTATTTACAGCAGCTAATGTACGGCTCTAGCGAGATTAAGCGGTAGGTTTTGCACTTTTACATTTCCGGTTATATCTCAGAAACTAATCGATCTACGATGAAGCCATTTTACACGATCATGGCCGGTTTGTTACCCAACAAATCGATAGCATCTTCAACACTTAAAAGCTTCAGACAACGAAGATATAGCCTGAAGTACACTCATTTTTCTAGGTGCAAAACCTACCGCTAAAACCCGCGAGACCTGTACCGGGGAGGGACCGGGGGAGGGGAGGGGGAGGGGGGCGATCGGACTCCTACAGCTGATCGGTTCCTGACCGAGTATAAGAGATTCACGAAAAATGAAGATGCTGGCCTAGACAACATGAAGCCGGTGGTATCTGATATTATGGTCAGGTCATTCGTCGACCGTCAATGGTGGGTCAAGGACCCAAAACACAAAGTCCGAATCTGTTAGAACTTCTTGGAAACGAAGTCTGTGGCATTTTGGATTTATTTCGAAATTTTTCTCGTGACACATTTGGAGAAGCTAGGGTTAGGTGAGGTCAGGCTGATTTTAAGTGTTTTCCACCACTGAGTTTTGAAATATGGGCTCCAAAACAAGCTCTTAACCCTCGCCCGCACATGCCATTTTCCCATCCTAGAACGCACATGGGGGGGGGGGTTGCCCCCCCGGGCCATTTCGTTCCTGTTGGAGATAGAGCTTAGCGGTAAAGACCAAAAAGATTCTTTGCTAAGAGACGAATCCAACGATACCCAGTTTTACCTTCTCAGGTCAGTCATTGACCTTCCAGGTCAGGTCAAACTAAAAAATGTTGCTGTTTTGGGTCACCGTTGGATATCAAGTGCGCTGCTTATCATATACCGATGACGATGCCGTTTTCTGGTGCCAGGCCAGCTAGAACCTCTTTGTCACACTACCCGACCAGATTTTTGCTGCTGAGGTCATTTCAGGTCAAGCTAGGTCAAGGTCAATTATATGTGTTTGTATGTCTGTGTGTGTCTGTGTGTATACTGATGTGTGCACCGATTGTTTATGTGTCCACGGTCCATATTACATGAAATCATGATCTGAGAAGCTTTTACCAAAAATGCAGTCAAAAAAATTCACAAAAAGTAAATTCAGCTTGCCTAAAACGCAATTATCTTAGATGACCTAGGTTGACCTTGACCCTGACCTTGACACCTGTACATCGTCGAACAACATGTTCCATGATAGGTGGGAGGTAAGACTGGCAAAAAAGGCCAAAATCAAGGTGTCAAAAGCTCACAAGGCCCATAGCAAACGCAAGATGTTGAGAATTGGCCATTTGGGTCATGACATGACCTGACAAACAAGGTCATATCTCCGAAACCAAAAATCACAGAAACTTGAAATTTTCAGTGGACATCAAGAAAGGATAGAGGAGCAGCTATACGAAAAATCAGCCTTCTAGCTCTAAAATGTCGAGTGCAGAGCAGAAACACTACCTGGGGGGGGGGGGGGGGTGGCAACCACCCCCCCCCCATGTGCGGGCGAGGGTTAAAAGCTTATGTGAATCCCGAAATCGAAAAGCCTATGCTGTGAATCTGCGCATAAGCCAGTGCCCGCTGGGGCCCATGCATTTTCAAGCCGACGATGGCGAGGGGGTCTAAACGAGGACCTAACTCGTCCCCTGGACTATATAGTTACAAGCCGTCAGCAATGTTGTGAAGGTCGCAAGGTTACGCTAGTTTGATTATTTTTGGTCCAGCAGAGCCCAGAGGTCAGGTGACCAGACACTTTTCCGAGGTCAAAGACAAATTGCCCTTATTTTGGTTCGCGGTCAACGGATAAGCCTCCATAGAGCAAAACCGTAAAATGAAACGCTTTGTGCGGGAGCCGCTTTCTGAAATATTTTTCAGGCATAATATTTGTAAAAGCTTTTCATAGCCACCCAACATCATGCCGCTAAACCACCCATCCCCGTTGATCGGTAGTTGGAAATTAAACAAATGAGCGCCAGTTGCGAAAAGCGACTGAAAGCTGCTACTATACCTATAACAGTAATGGTACAAAAATAATCCTGCGATCTCGGTAAGATAATGCCTGCTAGAAACATCGCAAGCTTCGTCCGTTACTTCAATGTTTGATTAACCGTCCGTGAGGCAAATCCATCCTAAATCTATTATCGACCAAGGAAAAGCATTCGACAGCATGAGAAGACAAAGTGAAATCAGCTTCTGCCAGATCCCAAGATATGCAGTGCAAATCACAAGATCCCAATGTTAATGTTCAAATCCCAAGATCTTGGGACAAATCCCAAGGAATGGCATCGCTGCTTCATATAAAAGAGGCATAAGGAATTGTTCGTGATTTGTGTTCAAACAGCCAAAAACGCTGCTGACGGTGGAACAAAAAAGCAGGCGTAAGCAAATGGATTTGGAGATTTGACAAATACGTCATATTTTGTGCAGCACCTTTGCAGAGTGGCATGTACAATTGAACATGAAGTATGACAAGGCTGCTGATTTTACTCTTTTTAGTTTCAGAATCAGCATCCTTTTTAGTGACGTCACATAATTGAAAAGGAGAACAACAACAATGTAATTTCAATATTTCGAATTATATTCAGGTTTGTGAATACATATTTTTGCATGATAAACAAATAAGGTTTGTATTGGCATCGTTTTTAACGTTTTCTACCTTAAATTGCCAAAACTTGGCCAAAACAAACTGATCGGAAAATAATTTATTTTTAATACATGGATGACGCACTTGTTACAATAAGCTTGGAATGCCACATGCAAACCAGGGCACTAAAGAGTCATGCAAACTGTTGGTCACATGTGGGCGCCGCGAGTGTCAGGCTTTGCTGTTGAGGGCCAGCTGAGCTATTTGTGAGCACAACCATGCGATTATCCAACCCTTAGTTTGAGAAGATTTTTTACCTTGTGCTTGAAGTGACAAAGCCATTATTATCAACAAATAAAGCTAGTTAACTTTCTTAGTTGTAGTGACAAGATAATCAAGTTAGGTACATACAGGTAAGCTCACAACCCTGTCCGAAATTTACCAGAATTAGCAAGTTAGTGCGAATATTAAAGCAATAACTTCAGGTTATTGTAAGAGAAGCTTACATAAAGGTTTGGTTGCAGGATTTGGGGGCGAGAGGACATGAGCCAGCGAATCAGACCGTGCTGGAAATGAGGCCGCTTTCTGATCCCCACAGTGTTTAAGGTATCTTGTCCCAAACCAGTATGATGTGGGTACTGAATAGACTGTGTCTAAACCTAACCCACTACATAAACCTAAACCTAAACCTAAACCTCTGGGCAGTGGGCGGGTTAATCCCGTCCAGCGTTTAGCTTTTCAGAACACACTCAGAGTCGCGGTTTTGCCATTTTCGCCTAAAAAAATGGCAAAATTTCAAACGTCTCTAACATCTTCATTTTTAAACGAATCAAGACAACAAAAAAGGTTATACGTGATTCTACGGTATCGGTAACCCTGGCGTCACCGGTAGCGTTTTCGTTCAAGGTTAAAGGAAATAGTTCACTTTCCTGAAATTAGTATTTTGCTATGGATTTATGTTTTTTTATGCTCAAAATGATCAGAAACTAAAACAAAACGTTTTTGTAAAAAGGATTCTTTTCTATATTTTAGTATAAGAAGAACTATATTCTATATAAAATAATGTTTGACGCGGAAGCTTATTACGCGTTGACCAATCATATTGCGTAGGACAAACCCATCGGCTGTAAGCAGCATTCTGATTGGCTGACGATGACGTGACTGCATTCCTCAGCAAGGCACGCATTCCTCTGCAAGGCACTCTTTTCGGAACGAAAAATGGAATATCTTCGTCTAGGGTGATCGTTGGGCCGTAAAAGCTTCTCATTTGTGCTAGTCTCAGCGCAAGCAACAAAACTGCTATTCCAGTTCCAAACCCCATGTTAAAAGTGAACTATTTCCTTTAAGGTTTCCTGCATTAGGCAGTATTGGGCCACCGTGCCAAGCCGTAGCATGCTGTGACGTCACTGGGTAAGAGAACGTACCACGCTATCAGTATCAACTGAGACTCAGATAGACTCAGAACGACTCAGGCAGACTCAAACTGACTTAGACCGACTCAACCGACTCAAATAGATTCTGATCGACTCAGATCGACTCAGAACGACCCAAACTGACTCAGACCGACTCAATCGACTCAAATCGATTCCAATCGACTCAGAACGACTCAACCGACTCTAATAATAGATTCCTATCGATTCCGATCGACTCAGACAGACTCAGAACAACTCAGGCAGACTCAAACCGACTCAGGCAGACTCAAACTGACTCGACCGACTCAAACTGACTCAGACCCACTCAAACTGACTCAGACCGACTCAAACTGACTCAGACCGCTTAAACCGACTCAAATCGATTCCGATCGACTCAGACCGATTCAGAACGACTCAGGCAGACTCAAACGGACTCAAAACGATTCCGAGCGACTCAGGCAGACTCAGAATGACTCAGGCAGACTCAGACAGACTCAGAACGACTTAGGCAGACTCAAACCGACTCAGGCAGGCTCAAACTGACTCGACCGACTCAGAACGACTCAAACTACTCAGACCGACTCAAACCGACTCAGACCGACTCAAACCGACTCAGATTGACTCAACCGACTCAAATTGATTCCGATCGACTCAGACCGACTCAGAACGACTCAGGTGGACTCAAACCGAATCAAATCGATTCCGAGCGACTCAGGCAGACTCCGAATGACTCAGGCAGACTCAGACAGACTCAGAACGACTCAGACAGACTCAAACCGACTCAAGCAGACTCAAACTGACTCGTCCGACTCAGAACGACTCAAACTGACTCAGACCGACTCAACCGACAAAACTCGATTCCGAGCGACTCAGACAGACTCAGAACGACTCAGGCAGACTCGGGCCGATTCAGATAGACTCAGGCAGACTCAAACCGACTCAGGCAGACTCAGATCGATTCCGAGCGACTCAGAAAGACTCAGAACGACTCAGAACGACTCAGACAGACTCAGGCGGATTCAAACCGACTCAACCGACTCAAATCGAGTCAGTTTGAGTCTGCCTGAGTCGGTTTGAGTTTGCCGGAGTCGTTCTGAGTCTGTCTGCGTCGATCGGAATCGATTTGAGACGGTTGAGTCGGTCTGAGTCAGTTTGAGTCGTTCTGAGTCGGTCTGAGTCGATCGGAATCGATTTGAGTCGGTTGAGTCGGTCTGAGTCAGTTTGAGTCTGCCTGAGTCGTTCTGAGTCTGTCGGAGTCGATCGGAATCGATTTGAGTCGATTGAGTCGGTCTGAGTCTGTTTGAGTCGTTCTGAGTCGGTCTGAGTCGATCGGAATCTATTTGAGTCGGTTGAGTCGGTCTGAGTCAGTTTGGGTCGGTCTGAGTCGATCGGAATCTATTTGAGTCGGTTGAGTCGGTCTGAGTCAGTTTGAGTCTGCCTGAGTCGTTCTGAGTCTATCTGAGTCTCAGTCGATACTGATAGCATGGTACAGGGACCCGCAGTTGCTTCTGTACACACTAGTATTTCAGCGTATTCTTTGCCTGTGACACCGTTGGAGGCGAATTGGGAAATGATTGTGTGCTTATTAAAACCACCATCTGAAGGGCTTTAAACTGATGTGCTGCTCTCCTAATTCAGTGAACTTTTTATGGCTTTATCAGCAAAACATTGTTTTCGGCGCTTTTTCCTGCCCCATTCCTTCTGAAACCTGGAACCGCTTATTCCATTTACTCCTGCCATCTGACGATGGTCGTGCTGACTACTAGTTCCGGCGCTAGTTACTGCTCCAGTTTTGCACCCGGCACAAACTCAGGCGGCACCGGGCCGTGGCTCGATCAGTGAGGGTCGGACCGAGCCGACTGCCTGGGGCGCGGTTAGATCGGACGCCCTGCTGGGGAAGGGGACGGGAGTGAGGGGGAGGGGAGGAGGTGGTCACGTGGTCCGTCCAAGCTCGCAGACGGCCTGTCCTGCGCCCAGCCATGTTCCGTGATCCAAAATGGCACGAGAGCTGTGGAATGCCTGGAGGAGACGCTTCGAAAGCGAACTTCAGCAGCACTAATTTACCATATTCTGTGGAGCTAAATGAATATCATCTTAATGCAGAAAAAATTATATGCCTAAGCTGTATAAGCTGTATCTTTTTAAAAGTTGTAACTATAGGATTATTTTTAGGGCCTTATAGGTTTCGTATACACAGTGAATTGTGTTACATTAAGCCGTTTCGCTGTTATGGTTACTAACTGAAGAGTTATCCTTTTTCTCACAGGGAATGACAATACAATAACAATACGAATAAAACAGACCTTTCGCACAAAAAAGTGCCTTTCAGACCTTTCGACCAAAACCAAGACATGACCAAAACAGACCTTTCGCACAAAAAAGTGCCTCCGTCAGTGGCAAGAAATAAGTAATTAGGCATACATGTTTTCTTTCGATAAAATCGATGAAGTAGTTATTTTTGTTTTTAAGATATATTTTCAGCAGTTTTTTAAGCACATCATGGAAGCTTATAAACATTTGTGTATTTTATCGGCAACCCGGCTGGCCAGACCGAGATGGTGCCGCATATAGGT
The DNA here is from genome assembly GCF_019059575.1 of Amphibalanus amphitrite. Lineage (NCBI taxonomy): Eukaryota > Metazoa > Arthropoda > Thecostraca > Balanomorpha > Balanidae > Amphibalanus > Amphibalanus amphitrite. The sequence goes on along the minus strand of NW_024882984.1, from coordinate 24,720 downwards.
AGTTCTCATCGATGTTAAACCTATACACTTATTTTTCTCGACTGAAGAAGGCACGTTGTTGTCCGAAACGTTTGGTTTTATTCGCATTGTTTTTATATTGTAATTGTCCGTGAGAAAAACATACCCATATGGACTGGTCTCAGTTAATGTAGCAATTGTTGCATATTAATAACACAGATAAAATGAATATTAGCCCTCACCACACATATAAGTAGAGGTAAGTAGACCGCGCCCCCTGTTTTTCACCAATAAATCGCGGCAAAGCGAAGCATTGCGACGATTCTTTGGTGCCCTGGAGTTAATCAATTTTACAACTTCCCGGAAAATTAAATAGCCCTTATAATTTTTGCGTCTTGTCTGAGAATTTTAAATACCTGAACCAAATTACCTTTAACCTGTGATTATTTTTATCAAGATCATGTCAGGCCAGAATAGCAATTGAAAGTCAGCGCACATCTGTGTGTTTCCATAGTCGTTTCATGAGAAGCAACGTGACAACATGTAAAATATACTATCTAATGTTTGTCTCATTGAAATTCGGAGTCAGAAGCAAGCCAAGTCCCAGCAAACTTCACTTGTAGAAATTCTAGCAGGACCCAATTTTCCGTGCTTTTGGGTTATTAACCTGATTTGGGAGGTCAACCAGTGACCTAGGATCTCAGCATTGACCAGGACATAAAAATAATTGGCTTTCTCTCGTCAGCGATGACCAGGGCCCTCAAATCATCGGATTTCTCTCGTCACGAGCAGCTCGCTCTTTTTTATTTTTCAGCGAAGCTCTGGCTATTCATGAATGGCTGAGGGTTTCTACACAACCTCAAATACTACTTCTTGAACAATGTAAGCACCACATAAAATGAATCGTAAGAGAAGCGGCTCAAGATTAAGGAGCTATGAGACACTTAATAAAAAATGGCATAGATTAGAAACTGCACCTAACTTGCACTGGTTTTTAAACCTTTTCGTTGCAGACTGGTAGATTAAATTTTAGGATTGATTTCAGCTGATGCTCAAATGGAGCTATTCATTCGTTCATTCATGCGACCATCCAATTCCATTCATAAAAGAAGCCAGTGACAAAATTGTTCATTTTAGATAAGTGTGAAATACAAACTCAATAAAAGTTTAATGATACGGCAAATTTGACAGCTTTTATAATGAACAGACAAACAACTTTAACAAATCAAAGTTGAGAGCCCCAAATAGGGGAGAGTGAAGTAAAATGAGCCAAGGGGCAAGTTTAGCCACCCCATGTTTCTCAGCTCCTATATGGCGCTAATTGACTTGAGCTTCTATGTGCCGTTCGCTTACGATGCTGCAGTCTTTCACGTGAGACGGCAACGTTCTCACGCTCAGCACCCGGTAACATGTGGTATCGCCCCTGATAACTAAGACATGTTTTGCCTTTAAAATGAGATGGTTGTTATCTGCGGTGCATGGTTATTTTCCTTAGCGGGTGTTTAATCGAAAATGGCTACGGGTGGGGCAAGATGAGCCATTTTCACCTGGGGGAAGATGAGCCGGATAAGCCATTGTTGTCTCCGCTGTCGAAAACCAAACTGAGCTGCGCTTGTTTCTGCTGAATAGAAATGGCAGGAAATTGTTTTTCTTTGTTGATTACACAAGTTGTAAGTGATTTGCAGATTATCTGAAGGATAAAATGATTTCTTCCGTGATAGAAAATTAACGAGTATTGGAAGGCTTAAACAGTCACTTTTTGATGGAGGAAAAACCACGGGCGTAGGAACGTCATGAAAAGTGGGTGGGCCACCCTGTCAAGGGGCCTCCTTTTCCAGGGGGCCTCCTATTTTCAGGGCCTCCAACTTTTGCCTCGTCCTGCTGGCTGCTTTCAAGTATGACCTCCAAATCTAGCTTCTGAGAGCGGGCAGATGTACCTCCAGGGGCGTAACGCTTAAGCGAACAGTGCGGAAAGTCCGCACCATTTTTAAAACTTATTCCTGATTTTTTAGAATCTATTTGCCGCAAACGGCGCATGACCCCTGAAAACCCTTACACAAATGTGTTCCTCGTTTCCAGGTGCCCCCATTAGCTTCATAAGCGCCCTCTTTGGCATATAAGCGCCCTATGTATAGTCATCAGAGACATCCCTATATGTCCCACAGTCGCCCGTTGTCGCATACAATGTGCGCTTATCATAGGCGTCTCTCTTTTATGGACACTTGAAGGCGCCTCTCTGCCATGCCGGCGCCCCTGTTTCTTATGAATGCACCCGCATGGCATTGATCAATTGCAGTCTGCAGACCTCTGTTGCATGTGAACGCCATATATGCAGGCCTCAGAGGCGCCCCTCTTTCGCATTGAGGGCCCCTATGGGCTTCATAGGCGCCCCTCTATTGCACGTAGGTGCCCTACTGTCTCAGAACCTTTGGCATGCAGACGCCCATCTTTCGTACGGAGGAGCCGCTGTGGCTCTTAGAGACGGCATGGTGCTCCCAGATGCAGATGGGGCTCTCGGAGTCGACAGTGTGGAACCTTCAGTCGCTGATGGGTGCCCGCCAGATGTGGACCCTCGGAGACGCCGGTAGGGGCGCTCAGAGATGCCGGTGTGGCCCTAAGAGACACCGGTGTGGAACCCTCATAGTACTTCAGTGTAAGCCCTTACAATTGCTGGTGTGTGCTATGAATGCGCTGGCTTAAATCCCTCAGAGGCCGGTACATGGACATTAGAGCTCAGTGAGAGCTTGTGTGGTGCCTTCAGTGGCCTTGTGGAGCGTTAGACATCAACATGGTGCTCTTCAGGAGCCGGTGAGTCCTCAGAGTCCCGGTGTGGGGCCTTCAGAGCTCCGAGATACTGGTGTGGGGCCCTCAGAGGTGTCGGTGTGGGTCCTTAGATGTACCTATAGAGCCTTGAGATGCACAGGTGTGGAGGCCCACAGAGGGCGGTGTGGGGCCCCAGAGCCCCGATATAGGGCCCTAAGAGACACTAGTAGGACCCTCAAAGGCGCCGCTGTGTGGCGATCATAAACACTGGTTTGGGGCCTCACAGGCGGGTGGAGCCGTTAGAGGCTGGAAAAGGCCTTAGATGCTACAAGGAGCCTTCAGAAGCCGGCGTGGCACCCTTAGATGGGATAAGCGTGTCTACTTAGGAGCCCTTGAGGTCTCATTAAGTTCTGTGGGGCCCTACCGAGCCGAAATATGGCCACGGCCAGTTGCCGCCCCATGGCTCTTCGGACTATCATTCTCAGGGACCTCATCTGCCTAGTTTGAATAGAAGGGCCCCTCAGACCAATCAGTCTCATGGGCCTCCTCTGGCTAGTATAAATAGAAGGGCCTGTTAGACCATCAATCCTAGGGGCCTCCCTGGTTAGTATAAATAGAAGAGCCTCTCAGCCCATCAGGGGCCTGTGGACAGTATAAATAAGAGGGCTCTCAGACCACTCAGTCTCGGGGGCCCTCCCTAGAAAAGTGTAAATGTGGATAGAGGGTCCCTTAGATTCATTAGGAGTGGACCTCTCTGACTATCGGTCTCAGGGGCCTCTTGTGGCCAGTATGAATATAAGAGCCTCTCAGACCATCGGTCTCAGGGGCCTCGTTGTGGCCAGTATGAATATAAGAGCCTCTCAGACCACGGTCTCAGGGGCCTCTTCTGACTAGCGTGGATAGAGGGCCCTCCCAGACCACCGGTCTCAGGGGCCTCCAGTAGCCAGTTATATGAACAGAAGGGCCTCACAGCCATCAGCCTCGGGGGCCTCTTCTGACTGGGTGAATATGAGGCCTCTCATACCATCAGTCTCAGGGGCCTCCTCTGCCTAGTGTGAATATAAGGGCTTCCAGGCCATCAGTCTCAGGGGACTCTTCTGACTGGTGCCGGATTGAGGGACCTCCCAGACCGAAAGTTTTGGGGGTCTCCTGTGGCCAGTATGAATAGAAGGGCCTCTCAGTCCTCAGTCTCATGGGCCTCTTCTGCCTGGTGTGATTATAAGGGCCTCTCAGGTCATCAGTCTCAGGGGCCTCCTATGACTACAGTGTAGATGGATAGGCCTCCAAGACCATCAGTCTCAGGGGCCTCTTCTGACTATTGAGGATAGAGGGGCCTACTCTGACTAGTGAGGGTAGGGGGCCTCAGCTAGACCGCCAGTGTCAGGGGCCTATTGTGACTAGTGGGATGGAGGGGCCTCCCAGACCGCCAGTGTCAGGGGCCTCCCCAGACCAGTGTGGATATTGGGGCCTCCTCAGATCCACTAGGGCCTCTCAGGCCATCAGTCTCAGGGGCTTCGACTGACAAGTATGAACAGAGGGCCTCCTTTGATCCATCACGGCCCCTTGGAGTCCGTGCGTGGGGATTCGTGGAACTTATTTTTACCGAGTTTGTTTTTCGGAAGGTGACGACGTCTTCTCAAATCGAGGCGAGGGGCCTCGAGTAAAAAGTGGGTGGCCAAAACATGGTTGGCCCCCCCACCTCGAAAAGTGGGTGGGCACTTGCCCACCTGGCCCCCCCTTTCCTACGCCTATGGAAAAAACTGCGATAAGTATGTATGCCATGGAGTGAATAAAAGAGCCCACTCTTCGCCGCGCCCGGGAAAAGAAGAGGCTTGCTTTTCTATCCATGCTCAACTTTCCCCACGACGTGTCTCAACTTACCCCGCCCATGGGGTAAGATGAGAAACGTGCAAGATCATTTTTGACGTAGCCTTTCAGTACAAAAATAAGCGGTATGAAACATTTCTGGCCACCATTACATGCGCAAATCACCACTCTGTCCGTCCAACCCGTAAAACGCAGAAAAATGATCAGTTAGTTATCCTGTAGCTTACGAAAAACAAAAAGCGGCTCAACTTATCTCATTCTCCCCTACGTAACACAATTGAGGGCATTTTTTAGGCCATCACAGTATTTGGCAACAATCGTTGTTTAGGGGACTGGGGAGGGTGGTTACTGGCTCATAGTCTGCCCCCCCCCCACCCAAAAAAAAAGAAAGAAAGAAAACGAAAACGATCATCCGCGAAAAGAACTATTGAGCTTGAACCAAGATGACGAATCGATTATGTATAGGTATGCAGGATGACTAACGATGCCACTTTTTGACTTCTTGTGTCAAATAAATTCCATCATCCGGATAGCACGTCAGCATTCTATTTGACATTTTGCAACAAACGTATACTATTTGGCGCGACTAGCCTCATAAATGTTCTGAAACTAAAACCGTTTTCTTCGCAATTAACTTGAACCACGTCATCCCAGCTTATGCACGACAAAAATAAAATATGCTTCAGGATCACTGGCCTGAATTCCAATGCTTAAAGTTTACTCAAAACCGGTGTGGCTGAGGCACTCTTCGCTACATCTCGTGACGGCCACCATTGTGTTGCATTTTTCGGTAAGCTATAAGTTAATAAGGAAAGGATTGGTGAGTGGGTTGAAAACAGCCCTCACCCCCCCCTCCTTCTGGAAACATAAGTAACCGAAAGATCTAGCGATGGTTTATCCACCCCGTCTGCCGCCGCGCTGCGAGGCCTCGATTCGTTCGGTATGTGGCTTCCTGAGCGGTCCTCCCGGAGGCAAGGTGAAAGGTCATGGCCTGTATCAGAAATTTATACGTTGCTGAATATGTTTTAGTTCTTCCAAGGCCTTGGACACCGTTTTATTATCGGATAAGCATGCACTTTCTTATCAATCAATACATTTAAGAAAACTTGATCATAATCTTATACTGCGGCAATTGTAGTTCTGCTTACGGCTGCCTCTTTATGATACGGGCCACCACCACCTCCACTGCGCTGGAGCTCAGCCGTTCTACCCCCCCCGCTACGGACCGGCCCTCGGGCTAGGTGTGTTAGTACTGAGCGCAAACCTGTAGTAGTCACGTGACTTTCATTCACGTAGCGGGAACGGAAGCTATAGGCGATACCAAGGACGGGCTCTGGGGAGGCAACCGGCGCGGAAAAATAGCACGATTGTAGTTTTGGAAGAATATCTGTTGCGGTAAGAGGAATTATACAAAGCATACGTCCTAGGAGCAAACATGTGTTATTCCTCCATACTTTGCGCTACATTTCCTTCTCCAATGGCCAGCACTTAGCAAATAATAGCGCAATTCTAAATTGGTAATATATGTGTACAGTAGCAACTGCGGGTCCCTGTACCTGAGAGGGCCCTCTGTGTGCCTGAGAGGGCCCTCTGTGTGCCTGAGAGGGCCCTCTGTGTGCCTGAGAGGGCCCCTGTATCCTTCACAAGGTCCCTCATTGGCCTAAATGTGTCCCCTAATAATCCTCAAGAGTTCTACAATACTTTTTTCTTTAAGCGAATACAATGGGAAGTGGTCAAAAGGGCCCTTGAAGTCATTTCAATTTTTCCGTGTTATAAAAAAAAACTTTTTTTCTAGGCTCCAGGGGGGATCCTAGGACCCCCAGGGTCCCCCCTTGGATACGCCACTGACTCCGAGGGCCTTTAGGCCCGAGGTGCTTTTCGCTAAAAAAGCGAGGCGACATTTATTGAATTCCCGGCCTTAGGGCTGGAAGGTGTTTCCCATACCTGCCAAAAAGCTCATAACTATAATTGATAGTGACGTCAGCAGCCGTGTGGTTCAACACGTTTAACCACACCCCTTGAACCACACGGCTGGCAATATTAAAGCACTGCATTAAACTTTGAAAAGTGTGGTACAGTGCACGTGCCATTAAAATGCCTGGCTGTCTTGATTTAATCATGCAATGTAGCAGGTATGGGAAAGCTTGAACTTGAATTGCTGCGTTTCGGGACGTGTGCCAATTACGGACACAGGCATGCACTCCTACTTGGCCTTGCCACGCGTGCACTCCCATCTAGGGAAAACTCACACATTGGTCGACATATTTTTGCAGCTCAGGATCTTCTTCAGATTCAGAGCTACTAGAGTCACTCTCAGCATCCATAACTTCAACATTCCTCCTTTTTGAGCTCATCTTGATCTTGATGCTGACGTTTGTTAGCAGGTAGGTAAAGCACTAAATAACGGGAGAGTATTAGATTATCAATAAATGTAAAGGTCTCAAAGTTCAAGTGTATACTGTTACTGATTTGATGTACCGAGCATCCATACAAGCACCTTTTCTCTCACAAAACAAATAAAACTGAAAAAGGATGCACGCATTCAACCACGCTGCTCGGCGGGGCACGTGCTTGGGCACGGGTATATAGGGCCTTGGGCATGTAACGGAAGTTGGCACAGATTCAGCACAGATCAGCACAGCACAGATTCGGTAGGGGGAAAAAAGGCCCCGGTAGAGGGAAACCTTTATGACCCGTTTTCCCCTAGAAATGACGTCACAAAGAGGTAAAAATGGGTATCAATCGAAAGCTCTCGTTTACCCAGACACAGTCCTGCAGGAAAATTCCACTTTTTCCCCATAGGAAGTTTTTACGGGAAAATCAAAATTTTGGGTCAATGGGGGGTCCCCCCGATTTCGTTCAAAATCGGCACACAGGTGCCCCACCACCAGCCGAGAAACTTTCCCCAAAACGGTCCCCGTTGCATTGACGTTTAAGGCCCTTAAAGCCCCGTAAACTCGTAAAAAATCCGTAAATTCGCCCTTGTACGGCCAAAAACGGGGCGCTAAAGTAAAATGGGTATCAATCGAAAGCTCTCGTTTACCCAGACACAGTCCTGCAGGAAAATTCCACTTTTTCCCCATAGGAAAGTTTTTACGGGAAAATCAAAATTTCGGGTCAATGGGGGGTCCCCCCCGATTTCGTTCAAAATCGGCACACAGGTGCCCCACCACCAGCCGAGAAACTTTCCCCAAAACGGTCCCCGTTGCATTGACGTTTAAGGCCCTTAAAGCCCCGTAAACTCGTAAAAAATCCGTAAATTCGCCCTTGTACGGCCAAAAACGGGGCGCTAGGGTAAAAATGGGTATCAATCGAAAGCTCTCGTTTACCCAGACACAGTCCTGCAGGAAAATTCCACTTTTTCCCCATAGGAAAGTTTTTACGGGAAAATCAAAATTTCGGGTCAATGGGGGGTCCCCCCCGATTTCGTTCAAAATCGGCACACAGGTGCCCCACCACCAGCCGAGAAACTTTCCCCAAAACGGTCCCCGTTGCATTGACGTTTAAGGCCCTTAAAGCCCCGTAAACTCGTAAAAAATCCGTAAATTCGCCCTTGTACGGCCAAAAACGGGGCGCTATGGTGAAAATGGGTATCAATCGAAAGCTCTCGTTTACCCAGACACAGTCCTGCAGGAAAATTCCACTTTTTCCCCATAGGAAAGTTTTTACGGGAAAATCAAAATTTTGGGTCAATGGGGGGTCCCCCCCGATTTCGTTCAAAATCGGCACACAGGTGCCCCACCACCAGCCGAGAAACTTTCCCCAAAACGGTCCCCGTTGCATTGACGTTTAAGGCCCTTAAAGCCCCGTAAACTCGTAAAAAATCCGTAAATTCGCCCTTGTACGGCCAAAAACGGGGCGCTATGGTGAAAATGGGTATCAATCGAAAGCTCTCGTTTACCCAGACACAGTCCTGCAGGAAAATTCCACTTTTTCCCCATAGGAAAGTTTTTACGGGAAAATCTAAATTTTGGGTCAATGGGGGGTCCCCCCCGATTTCGTTCAAAATCGGCACACAGGTGCCCCACCACCAGCCGAGAAACTTTCCCCAAAACGGTCCCCGTTGCATTGACGTTTAAGGCCCGTAAAGCCCCCTAGACTCGTAAAATATCCGTAAAATCGCCTTTGTACGGACAAAAAAGTGGTGCTATGGTAAAAATGGGTATCAATCGAAAGCTCTCGTTTACCCAGACACAGTCCTGCAGGAAAATTCCACTTTTTTCCCATAGGAAAGTTTTTACGGGAAAATCAAAATTTTGGGTCAATGGGGGGTCCCCCCCGATTTCGTTCAAAATCGGCACACAGGTGCCCCACCACCAGCCGAGAAACTTTCCCCAAAACGGTCCCCCGTTGCATTGACGTTTAAGGCCCTTAAAGCCCCGTAAACTCGTAAAAAATCCGTAAATTCGCCCTTGTACGGCCAAAAACGGGGCGCTATGGTGAAAATGGGTATCAATCGAAAGCTCTCGTTTACCCAGACACAGTCCTGCAGGAAAATTCCACTTTTTCCCCATAGGAAAGTTTTTACGGGAAAATCAAAATTTCGGGTCAATGGGGGGTCCCCCCCGATTTCGTTCAAAATCGGCACACAGGTGCCCCACCACCAGCCGAGAAACTTTCCCCAAAACGGTCCCCGTTGCATTGACGTTTAAGGCCCGTAAAGCCCCCTAGACTCGTAAAATATCCGTAAAATCGCCTTTGTACGGACAAAAAAGTGGTGCTATGGTAAAAATGGGTATCAATCGAAAGCTCTCGTTTACCCAGACACAGTCCTGCAGGAAATTCCACTTTTTTCCCATAGGAAAGTTTTTACAGGAAAATCAAAATTTTGGGTCAATGGGGGGTCCCCCCCGATTTCGTTCAAATCGGCACACAGGTGCCCCACCACCAGCCGAGAAACTTTCCCCAAAACGGTCCCCGTTGCATTGACGTTTAAGGCCCTTAAAGCCCCGTAAACTCGTAAAAAATCCGTAAATTCGCCCTTGTACGGCCAAAAACGGGGCGCTATGGTTAAAATGGGTATCAATCGAAAGCTCTCGTTTACCCAGACACAGTCCTGCAGGAAAATTCCACTTTTTTCCCATAGGAAAGTTTTTACGGGAAAATCAAATTTTGGGTCAATGGGGGGTCCCCCCCGATTTCGTTCAAAATCGGCACACAGGTGCCCCACCACCAGCCGAGAAACTTTCCCCAAAACGGTCCCCGTTGCATTGACGTTTAAGGCCCTTTAAAGCCCCGTAAACTCGTAAAAAATCCGTAAATTCGCCCTTGTACGGCCAAAAAACGGGGCGCTATGGTTAAAATGGGTATCAATCGAAAGCTCTCGTTTACCCAGACACAGTCCTGCAGGAAAATTCCACTTTTTCCCCATAGGAAAGTTTTTACGGGAAAATCAAAATTTTGGGTCAATGGGGGGTCCCCCCCGATTTCGTTCAAAATCGGCACACAGGTGCCCCACCACCAGCCGAGAAACTTTCCCCAAAACGGTCCCCGTTGCATTGACGTTTAAGGCCCTTAAAGCCCCGTAAACTCGTAAAAAATCCGTAAATTCGCCCTTGTACGGCCAAAAACGGGGCGCTATGGTGAAAATGGGTATCAATCGAAAGCTCTCGTTTACCCAGACACAGTCCTGCAGGAAAATTCCACTTTTTCCCCATAGGAAAGTTTTTACGGGAAAATCTAAATTTTGGGTCAATGGGGGGTCCCCCCCGATTTCGTTCAAAATCGGCACACAGGTGCCCCACCACCAGCCGAGAAACTTTCCCCAAAACGGTCCCCGTTGCATTGACGTTTAAGGCCCGTAAAGCCCCCTAGACTCGTAAAATATCCGTAAAATCGCCTTTGTACGGACAAAAAAGTGGTGCTATGGTAAAAATGGGTATCAATCGAAAGCTCTCGTTTACCCAGACACAGTCCTGCAGGAAAATTCCACTTTTTTCCCATAGGAAAGTTTTTACGGGAAAATCAAAATTTTGGGTCAATGGGGGGTCCCCCCCGATTTCGTTCAAAATCGGCACACAGGTGCCCCACCACCAGCCGAGAAACTTTCCCCAAAACGGTCCCCGTTGCATTGACGTTTAAGGCCCTTAAAGCCCCGTAAACTCGTAAAAAATCCGTAAATTCGCCCTTGTACGGCCAAAAACGGGGCGCTATGGTGAAAATGGGTATCAATCGAAAGCTCTCGTTTACCCAGACACAGTCCTGCAGGAAAATTCCACTTTTTCCCCATAGGAAAGTTTTTACGGGAAAATCAAAATTTTGGGTCAATGGGGGGTCCCCCCCGATTTCGTTCAAATCGGCACACAGGTGCCCCACCACCAGCCGAGAAACTTTCCCCAAAACGGTCCCCGTTGCATTGACGTTTAAGGCCCGTAAAGCCCCCTAGACTCGTAAAATATCCGTAAAATCGCCTTTGTACGGACAAAAAAGTGGTGCTATGGTAAAAATGGGTATCAATCGAAAGCTCTCGTTTACCCAGACACAGTCCTGCAGGAAAATTCCACTTTTTTCCCATAGGAAAGTTTTTACGGGAAAATCAAAATTTTGGGTCAATGGGGGGGTCCCCCCCGATTTCGTTCAAAATCGGCACACAGGTGCCCCACCACCAGCCGAGAAACTTTCCCCAAAACGGTCCCCGTTGCATTGACGTTTAAGGCCCTTAAAGCCCCGTAAACTCGTAAAAAATCCGTAAATTCGCCCTTGTACGGCCAAAAACGGGGCGCTATGGTGAAAATGGGTATCAATCGAAAGCTCTCGTTTACCCAGACACAGTCCTGCAGGAAAATTCCACTTTTTCCCCATAGGAAAGTTTTTACGGGAAAATCAAAATTTTAGGTCAATGGGGGTCCCCCCCGATTTCGTTCAAAATCGGCACACAGGTGCCCCACCACCAGCCGAGAAACTTTCCCCAAAACGGTCCCCGTTGCATTGACGTTTAAGGCCCGTAAAGCCCCCTAGACTCGTAAAATATCCGTAAAATCGCCTTTGTACGGACAAAAAAGTGGTGCTATGGTAAAAATGGGTATCAATCGAAAGCTCTCGTTTACCCAGACACAGTCCGCAGGAAAATTCCACTTTTTTCCCATAGGAAAGTTTTTACGGGAAAATCAAAATTTTGGGTCAATGGGGGGTCCCCCCCGATTTCGTTCAAAATCGGCACACAGGTGCCCCACCACCAGCCGAGAAACTTTCCCCAAAACGGTCCCCGTTGCATTGACGTTTAAGGCCCGTAAAGCCCCCTAGACTCGTAAAATATCCGTAAAATCGCCTTTGTACGGACAAAAAAGTGGTGCTATGGTAAAAATGGGTATCAATCGAAAGCTCTCGTTTACCCAGACACAGTCCTGCAGGAAAATTCCACTTTTTTCCCATAGGAAAGTTTTACGGAAAATCAAAATTTTGGGTCAATGGGGGGTCCCCCCCGATTTCGTTCAAAATCGGCACACAGGTGCCCCACCACCAGCCGAGAAACTTTCCCCAAAACGGTCCCTGTTGCATTGACGTTTAAGGCCCTTAAAGCCCCGTAAACTCGTAAAAAATCCGTAAATTCGCCCTTGTACGGCCAAAAACGGGGCGCTATGGTGAAAATGGGTATCAATCGAAAGCTCTCGTTTACCCAGACACAGTCCTGCAGGAAAATTCCACTTTTTCCCATAGGAAAGTTTTTACGGGAAAATCAAAATTTTAGGTCAATGGGGGTCCCCCCCGATTTCGTTCAAAATCGGCACACAGGTGCCCCACCACCAGCCGAGAAACTTTCCCCAAAACGGTCCCCGTTGCATTGACGTTTAAGGCCCGTAAAGCCCCCTAGACTCGTAAAATATCCGTAAAATCGCCTTTGTACGGACAAAAAAGTGGTGCTATGGTAAAAATGGGTATCAATCGAAAGCTCTCGTTTACCCAGACACAGTCCCGCAGGAAAATTCCACTTTTTTCCCATAGGAAAGTTTTTACGGGAAAATCAAAATTTTGGGTCAATGGGGGGTCCCCCCCGATTTCGTTCAAAATCGGCACACAGGTGCCCCACCACCAGCCGAGAAACTTTCCCCAAAACGGTCCCCGTTGCATTGACGTTTAAGGCCCGTAAAGCCCCCTAGACTCGTAAAATATCCGTAAAATCGCCTTTGTACGGACAAAAAAGTGGTGCTATGGTAAAAATGGGTATCAATCGAAAGCTCTCGTTTACCCAGACACAGTCCTGCAGGAAAATTCCACTTTTTTCCCATAGGAAAGTTTTTACGGGAAAATCAAAATTTTGGGTCAATGGGGGGTCCCCCCGATTTCGTTCAAAATCGGCACACAGGTGCCCCACCACCAGCCGAGAAACTTTCCCCAAAACGGTCCCCGTTGCATTGACGTTTAAGGCCCTTAAAGCCCCGTAAACTCGTAAAAAATCCGTAAATTCGCCCTTGTACGGCCAAAAACGGGGCGCTATGGTGAAAATCGGTATCAATCGAAAGCTCTCGTTTACCCAGACACAGTCCTGCAGGAAAATTCCACTTTTTCCCCATAGGAAAGTTTTTACGGGAAAATCAAAATTTTGGGTCAATGGGGGTCCCCCCCGATTTCGTTCAAAATCGGCACACAGGTGCCCCACCACCAGCCGAGAAACTTTCCCCAAAACGGTCCCCGTTGCATTGACGTTTAAGGCCCGTAAAGCCCCCTAGACTCGTAAAATATCCGTAAAATCGCCTTTGTACGGACAAAAAAGTGGTGCTATGGTAAAAATGGGTATCAATCGAAAGCTCTCGTTTACCCAGACACAGGCTCTTAGGAAAATTCCACTTTTTTCCCTAGGAAAGTTTTTACGGGAAAATCAAAATTTTGGGTCAATGGGGGTCCCCCCGATTTCGTTCAAAATCGGCACACAGGTGCCCACACCAGCCGAGAAACTTTCCCCAAAACGGTCCCCGTTGCATTGACGTTTAAGGCCCTTAAAGCCCCGTAAACTCGTAAAAAATCCGTAAATTCGCCCTTGTACGGCCAAAAACGGGCGCTAGGGTAAAAATGGGTATCAATCGAAAGCTCTTGTTTACCCAGACACAGTCTTGCAGGAAAATTCCACTTTTTCCCCATAGGAAAGTTTTTACGGGAAAATCAAAATTTCGGGTCAATGGGGGGTCCCCCCCGATTTCGTTCAAAATCGGCACACAGGTGCCCCACCACCAGCCGAGAAATTTTCCCCAAAACGGTCCCCGTTGCATTGACGTTTAAGGCCCTTAAAGCCCCGTAAACTCGTAAAAAATCCGTAAATTCGCCCTTGTACGGCCAAAAACGGGGCGCTAGGGTAAAAATGGGTATCAATCGAAAGCTCTCGTTTACCCAGACACAGTCCTGCAGGAAAATTCCACTTTTTCCCCATAGCAAAGTTTTTAAGGGAAAATCAAAATTTCGGGTCAATGGGGGGTCCCCCCCGATTTCGTTTTAAATCGGCACACAGGTGCCCCACCACCAGCCGAGAAACTTTCCCCAAAACGGTCCCCGTTGCATTGACGTTTAAGGCCCGTAAAGCCCCCTAGACTCGTAAAATCCGTAAATCGCCTTTGTACGGACAAAAAAGTGGTGCTATGGTAAAAATGGGTATCAATCGAAAGCTCTCGTTTACCCAGACACAGTCCTGCAGGAAAATTTCACTTTTTCCCCATAGGAAAGTTTTTACGGAAAATAAAACTTTCCTATGGGGAAAAAGTGAAATTTTCCTGCAGGACTGTGTCTGGGTAAACGAGAGCTTTCGATTGATACCCATTTTTACCCTAGCGCCCCGTTTTTGGCCGTACAAGGGCGAATTTACGGATTTTTTACGAGTTTACGGGGCTTTAAGGGCCTTAAACGTCAATGCAACGGGGACCGTTTTGGGAAAGTTTCTCGGCTGGTGGTGGGGCACCTGTGTGCCGATTTTGAACGAAATCGGGGGACCCCCCATTGACCCAAAATTTTGATTTTCCCGTAAAACTTTCCTATGGGAAAAAATGGAATTTTCCTGCAGGACTGTGTCTGGGTAAACGAGAGCTTTCGATTGATACCCATTTTTACCATAGCACCACTTTTTTGTCCGTACAAAGGCGATTTTACGGATATTTTACGAGTCTAGGGGGCTTTACGGGCCTTAAACGTCAATGCAACGGGGACCGTTTTGGGGAAAGTTTCTCGGCTGGTGGTGGGGCACCTGTGTGCTGATTTTGAACGAAATCGGGGGGACCCCCCATTGACCCGAAATTTTGATTTTCCCGTAAAAACTTTCCTATGGGGAAAAAGTGGAATTTTCCTGCAGGACTGTGTCTGGGTAAACGAGAGCTTTCGATTGATACCCATTTTTACCCTAGCGCCCCGTTTTGGCCGTACAAGGGCGAATTTACGGATTTTTTACGAGTTTACGGGGCTTTAAGGGCCTTAAACGTCAATGCAACGGGGACCGTTTTGGGGAAAGTTTCTCGGCTGGTGGTGGGGCACCTGTGTGCCGATTTTGAACGAAATCGGGGGACCCCCCATTGACCCAAAATTTTGATTTTCCCGTAAAAACTTTCCTATGGGAAAAAAGTGGAATTTTCCTGCAGGACTGTGTCTGGGTAAACGAGAGCTTTCGATTGATACCCATTTTTACCATAGCACCACTTTTTTCCGTACAAAGGCGATTTTACGGATATTTTACGAGTCTAGGGGGCTTTACGGGCCTTAAACGTCAATGCAACGGGGACTGTTTTGGGGAAAGTTTCTCGGCTGGTGGTGGGGCACCTGTGTGCCGATTTTGAACGAAATCGGGGGGGACCCCCCATTGACCCGAAATTTTGATTTTCCCGTAAAAACTTTCCTATGGGGAAAAAGTGGAATTTTCCTGCAGGACTATGACTGGGTAAACGAGAGCTTTCGATTGATACCCATTTTTACCCTAGCGCCCCGTTTTTGGCCGTACAAGGGCGAATTTACGGATTTTTTACGAGTTTACGGGGCTTTAAGGGCCTTAAACGTCAATGCAACGGGGACCGTTTTGGGGAAAGTTTCTCGGCTGGTGGTGGGGCACCTGTGTGCCGATTTTGAACGAAATCGGGGGGACCCCCCATTGACCCAAAATTTTGATTTTCCCGTAAAAACTTTCCTATGGGGAAAAAGTGGAATTTTCCTGCAGGACTGTGTCTGGGTAAACGAGAGCTTTCGATTGATACCCATTTTTACCATAGCACCACTTTTTTGTCCGTACAAAGGCGATTTTACGGATATTTTACGAGTCTAGGGGGCTTTACGGGCCTTAAACGTCAATGCAACGGGGACCGTTTTGGGGAAAGTTTCTCGGCTGGTGGTGGGGCACCTGTGTGCCGATTTTGAACGAAATCGGGGGGACCCCCCATTGACCCGAAATTTTGATTTTCCCGTAAAAACTTTCCTATGGGGAAAAAGTGGAATTTTCCTGCAGGACTGTGTCTGGGTAAACGAGAGCTTTCGATTGATACCCATTTTTACCCTAGCGCCCCGTTTTTGGCCGTACAAGGGCGAATTTACGGATTTTTTACGAGTTTACGGGGCTTTAAGGGCCTTAAACGTCAATGCAACGGGGACCGTTTTGGGGAAAGTTTCTCGGCTGGTGGTGGGGCACCTGTGTGCCGATTTTGAACGAAATCGGGGGGACCCCCCATTGACCCGAAATTTTGATTTTCCCGTAAAAACTTTCCTATGGGGAAAAAGTGGAATTTTCCTGCAGGACTGTGTCTGGGTAAACGAGAGCTTTCGATTGATACCCATTTTTACTTTAGCGCCCCGTTTTTGGCCGTACAAGGGCGAATTTACGGATTTTTTACGAGTTTACGGGGCTTTAAGGGCCTTAAACGTCAATGCAACGGGGACCGTTTTGGGGAAAGTTTCTCGGCTGGTGGTGGGGCACCTGTGTGCCGATTTTGAACGAAATCGGGGGGGACCCCCCATTGACCCAAAATTTTGATTTTCCCGTAAAAACTTTCCTATGGGGAAAAAGTGGAATTTTCCTGCAGGACTGTGTCTGGGTAAACGAGAGCTTTCGATTGATACCCATTTTTACCTCTTTGTGACGTCATTTCTAGGGGAAAACGGGTCATAAAGGTTTCCCTCTACCGGGGCCTTTTTTCCCCCTACCGAATCTGTGCTGTGCTGAATCTGTGCTGAATCTGTGCCAACTTCCGTTACATAGCAGCACGTCAGCCGAAATTCAAAGTGGCTCGAAAGTGGCGCATGTAAGTCAAAGCGCTGCTTTATAGTGCAGGTGGTTAGTTTTTATATACGATGTTTTTGACGTATTTTGTATTTAATATTTTTCACGAAAGATAGCAATTATTTCTTTTTCATGGCGCAATGTGCGAGTCAGGCTGAAAACAGTACATACAAATCGAAATGCCAGCACCGCCTCAATTATCAATCCTGTAATTTGTTTCTAAAGCCTCGGCAAATAAATCTCAGAAATATAATGTAACGGAAGATAGTCGTTGAAAAAAGCGCGAAAATGCTACCACTCCTCAAGTCTCAACCCTATCTGTCGAGCGCCATCTTTGGCTGACGTTTCCTGTCAGCCGATTATGAACAAGCCCATCAGCAGCGCGGTGTGGGCGGGGCTTATTCTCGGCTGACAAAGTTCTGTCAGCCGATTCCGACCAGGCCTATTAACTTTTTTGAAGGTGGGATGGTCCCTTTAAACTGTAGCAGTCTTGCATATACCGTGGCTGAACATTCGCATGTCGTTATGAATGAAGTGGCGGTCTCGGACATGGGCTTGTTGATTTTTTTTGTCGGTGTGTTTGTGTTCCTTCTTCCCAAGGCAGTCATGGGTATATCCTTCAGCGCCCTGGGTATATCATATCTACTTCCTATGTGGGGCGCGGGAAACTGTTTCGATTCGAAAAGCACCTTGTTTGCAACTTCAACTTGCGTGGATTTAACCCGCGAGTTGCTGGGGGGGGGGGCGTTAAACGCCCCCACTTTTTTCGCCGGGCCATAGCATAAAGGCGCGCCAAATTTTGGGTACCTGTAGGGAATTGATTGAAGTCTATTGTGACAAAATTAAAAAAAAAATCGGTCGGAAAAATTTTGAGATATCGAGGTTTTAGTGACGTCATGATTTCTGAGTTTTCGACCAAAAACGGCATATGTTCAAAAACATATAAAATCACAGAATAGACATACAGACATGCCGTAAACGGCATTAGACTGCCAATACCATGAACAATCAAATGGCTATCTTCGATTATTGATTATCGTTTCGCATTTGCCAAAATCTTGATCTGAATCTTGGCAATTTCTCGTGACTACTTCACGACCATGATACATACATTTCTTAAATTGAACTTTTTGAGCCAAACACGTACACATATGATAAAATGAATGTCACCATCGTGTTCTACGCCCCAAATTACCCATAAAGCATGTGTCACAGGCTGCGAATATCAGTTTTGATTTTCGGGGATATGTGCCTACCCGGTTGACCTGACCTTGACCCTGACCTACGCTTGACTGACCCCTACATGGGGCTGACACTCTTGTAGGCCTTATATGATGGATTGTGCACCGTTTTGACAGAGTTTATGACGAGAGGCGCTAATTGCGAAGTCCTGAAGTCCATGCTACTGAAAGCCCGATTTCAGGTGTTTGACCTGACATTGACCCGACCTGTGACCTCAAAATTCAACTTTAAAGTACTCATCTGAAGCGTCTCGTCGCGTTCTTTCGTTTGCCGCCTCGTGCGTTTCGCTGCGCCTATTGGTTCTCGAGTTATCGGCTGGGGGCGTTTAACGCCCCCCCCCCCCCCAGCAAACGGTGGGTGGCGAAATACCCCAGCAACTGCCGGGTTAACTTTGGCATTGCTATCTCAGCATAGTTAACCGTTTCTATTATTCCCTTCACTTTCAGACTGTCGGTGAGGCAGATGCAACTCAGCCAGGCATGGCCCAGCCTGGTTACCAGGTCCAGAAATGTGTGAGTGAGGGTGACAATTCAGGACTGTGAGGTGCCCACTGTACATGCCCTTCTCAAGCTGCGTTGACCTGTGACCCTGCCAACGAGCACACCGAAGTAAACGCAACCGAAATGTTGAGAGGGGCCGACCTCACGGACAAACTACCATCGCCTCCTGCGGGCTACGTCACCACTAACGATGTCACCAATACCTGCTGTGTAGCATCAGAAATGCCTTTAATTCAAACCGATTATAAGTGGCATACTATAACGCCTGTCCGGTCTCTTTTTCCCGACGAAATCTGCCGAGAAGTGCCAGTGTGCACGGCTCGGGCGACGCGTTTTTTGAGTCAGCCGGTTACCAGTGTCGTCGGCAACGGCGCCGACGATGTGGACCGGAGTCCGGCCAAACGGTACCAGTGTCCGTGGGAGTGGGACGACAGTGTGGATGTCGCTCTCAGTCTGGAGGCACTCTGCCTGGAGCGACCCAGGAAGCGGCTCCGCACGATCCCGCGTGTGACGGAAGAAAACGCTGATGAGGAAGGGAGCATCGACCAGAATGGGGATGCCGATCAGGAAGAGGGCACTGACGCGAAAGGCACGGATCAGGGAGAGAATGCTGTTCAGGATGAAAGCACTGCTCAGTCTCAGGAACGGAACACCGGTCTGGAATGGGACTCAGGTGAGGAACGTAGCACCGGTCAGAAATGTAGTGCCGATAATGAAGGCAACCCAATTCAAACAGAGAGTGTCGACGAGAAAAGATGGCCGTTGCAAATGGACGCAAAGTGTTTTGAGGCTGGGCCAGAAAAGGCTGAGGCTTGCGCGGCAGCGTGTGTTATCGCTCCTGGCGACTTACATCCGGGTGATAAGCAGCTCATTGATGATACAGAGGTGTCGTCTTCTTCCAGTCAGAAATATCGCCAATCTCAGCTGAATATCGCTGGGAAAAGTACGGGTCTCGATTTATGGATAGATCGAGTAAATGAAGCTCCCGACAGCGGCACAGAACATGACTTTGCGATGTTCCTGTCCCAACAGATGGCAAAGACGCGTATTTCCGACCTGAGAATCTTCCCCGCGTCACAACCTGCCGGTGCTAATGGATTTAACAAATCTTCGTCGCATACAACGAATCATCTGTTGCAAGACTCACCCTACCAGTCACCATCACCACATCCAGCAAGTGTCCAATGCCTGAACGGCTGTGAATCATTTCTAAACGATTCCCCTGCGGCCATGTGTGCGAACATTCCTGAACCGTCTCCACCGGACCGCACCGACTCACCCATCGGCTCGCGAAATCCGAGTCCGTCTCCGGAGAGCGGCAGAGACGACCCTGTGTCTCCGCGGACCGTCAGTCACCTGGCGGAGGTGGTTTCCGCCGCACTGGCAGCCCAGTGTTCCAGCCGCGAGCCGGGCCTGCGCCGCAGTCACGCCGAGCAGGGCTGGTCACCGGGCGAGCCGCGGTCCCCGGGTCCGTCCGAGTCCGGCAGCGCAGACGGACGGTACGACGGCTCGCAGATCCGCTACAGCCAGGCAGACACAGTGCCGTGCTCCCCGAACGGCAGGCCCGACTTCCTGACCCGTGTGTTCAGTGGACGAACCGAGTCTGAGGCCGCGAGTCTGGCGGGGGCGGACACTCAACTGTCGTGCCAGACAGCAGAAGAGATGGGTCCGTCAAGTCGCGCCGAAATCGAGCTAAACGTATGTACTATCGTGCCAAACGTATCCACTCCAATACTGAGCATTCGTCCGTCAAGCCCACGTATAGAGGATGCTCGGTTTTCGGAGACCGGTGCTGACGAGCCAACGTCGGTCATCCCGCCTAGTTCGGCGGAGACTCAGCAGAGCCTTTTGGGCCGCGAGGAGAGAGCTCTGTCGCGCGACGAGTCGGGGTCGGACAGTGCGACCCATCGGTCGGACCAGTCCGGACTGAGCGGCTACATCGGCCGACTGGTGGACGGCCTGGAGGGCTCCCCGCCCTCACGGCAGGGACGGGACACCGCCGACGCCACGGGTGAACCACTGCTGGGCGTCGGCGGCGCACATACGATCAGCGGCGAGATACCATACGCTGGAGAGGTAAGTCGTTCACCGTATGCGTCGATCTCAGAATATTATAACAGACTTGAGAGTACTATTCTTAGGGAACATGTTTTTGTTAGAAGCTCAGCACGATACGCTTATTGTCTTATTATAAATTGCCGACGGTAATGAAAAATTGTTTGTGCGTCGTATTTGCCAACTCCATGCTTAAATTGGTTCATTTCATTATAATCACATAATCATGCTGCTCGACAGACCACAAGTCACAACATAATTTTTTTTTTCATCAGTGTACCGGCCGGGTTGGATTGTGCATTTTAGTGGAGAAATGCAAGCTCGGAAATCGAACCATTTCGCAGGCCAGCATTATGATCGTCGGGGCCGGTACTAATGAATGAAGCAGTAGAATACCTACCATTATTGAAATTATTATGCCGATTCAATTAATATATCATTCATTTATTACCGATACCGGATACGTTATGAACGTTAAGCTAGTCTTGAGGTCCAGGAGCCCTGTGTTTGTTTGCAGCAATTTCCGCCCACCGAGTCGGAGGAGCCGTCGCCCCGGTCGCCCATCCCGCCGCTGTGCCACGAGCAGCGGCTGCAGCTGCTGCTGGCGAGCGGGCTGGACACGGTGTCCGACCGCGGCGCGGCGGCACACGCCACGCCGACCGCGTCGCAGGAGGTGGAGATCGTTGCCGACCTCGGCCCCAGCGCGGGCTCCGCGGTGTCGGCGTCAGTCACCGTCTCCCGGCCGACTGGCGAGCGGTCCGGGCCGGCGCAGAGCACCCAGCGGGACCCGCTGACGCCGCCGGCGGCGCTGGAGGATGGGCTCGGCACCTGCGGTCTGTCCCCGGTACTGGAGGAGGAAGAGCCGTCTCCGTCAGTGGCCGCTGTGTCTGAGTTTAACACGGACCAGTCACGCTCGGAGACGGACAGCGATGTGCTCAACGATGCCAGGCTCCTGTCGCTGACGGCAGACAGCTCGTCGGACCCGCCTGCTCTGGCCGCTGCCAGCTCGTCGGACCCGCCTGCCCCAGCCGCTGCCCCTACTCCTGCCGTTCCCGTTGCAGACTTTCAGGGAAACGCAATCACCGGAGACCAGGGTAGAACGAGCCATCGCGAGGAAGCTCAGAGCAGCGACGAATCGGATGGTGTGCGTGAAACGCGTACAGAGTCGGATCAGTCATGTGGGTATGTGACAGACGAGTGCGCCGGTGACCTTTTCTCCGGCGAGAGTGAGAGTGACTACAGCTGCTCCCCGAGTGATACGGAGTCGGACCGAGCGGATATTGTCCCTCCGGTGCCGGCCGACTCGCTGTCCCGTCCGTCTGGAGGCGCTTCGGTGCCACGAGACTCGAGCGCGGCCTCCCGGTGCGTGTTGGCCGGCTCCGCTCGGGATGACGAGTCGCCCGCCGTCGCTGAGGCGACTGCTCCCCTGGACCTCTCTCCGTTCAGACCCTGTGTCGCCACTGACCCTGCCCCGGCGGCTGCAGTCCAACCAGCAGCCCTCTGTTCGGATCAACCGCTGGACGAAACAAAGTGCACCATACCGGTCAACGTCAGTGCCAACCCGGGACCGACGGGACACAGCAGCCCGGGATCAAACAGACTCCCCGGCCTGCGGTCAGGGCAGTCCGGCCGGTGACCCTGCCGACCGGGAGCCGCCGAGCCCGTCGCTCAGTCTGGGCAGCGGTTCAGTGGCGAGTGGCGGCCGCTCTCCGGCCCGGCCCGCCGCCGCAATGCCCGACAGTCCCGGCTCGGAGGTCAGCTCCGAGGGGCTGGCAGCCAGCCGCAGCAGCGAGGATCTTTTCCTGGGAGGCGCCGGTCCGCCGTCCCCGCTGGCAGCAGAGGAGGGCCTGCCCGTGTGCGCCACCCAGCCGTTCCGGCCCTCGCTCGGTCTCGGCCCCGCTGGAGGTAAGTGGACTTTGGTGGGTGGACGGCGAGACATGTGGTGTATCGGTCTAAACTCATTTCACAATTTTCACATTGCTCATTTATCACTCTTACGCTAATTTCGTTAATAGATTGTTATAGATCAGTGTGACTATTGGTCTATTTCTGTGTTCTATAGTTGTAGTGAGCTGCTCGCTGCATCGCAATTTCGTCACATAATGCTAGCTACTAAACCCACCGCATTAGTCCAGCGATATGGACAGGTTTAGCTACACATTTTTGTGTACACATTTTACCGGCAAGCCTCTCATATGTGCAAAAAAAACTTGAACAATTCCTACCACCCTGCATGCTCATTATGTAATGAACATTGCTTTCTATCAACGAAACTGTGAATTTGTCTATCACAAATAACAGTTACGTTCTTTCAATAGACAGGCGAGCAACATGTTCAGATACAAATAACGCCTACAAATAGTATGCTCAGAAAAATTGGAAGTAAATACCCAATACTTGATTAACTGCCAACTGGTCTGGTCTGGTCTGACTGTTGAGTGTAGGGTGGTGACGTGTGCTCTGATCCGGTCTGGTCTGATTTGGTCGGATGGTGTTGCAGATGGCGGCTGGCTGGCAGACAGGCAGGACGCTCGTCGGGCGCGGCGCGGCTGGCCGACCGTCTCACCAGCCGCCCCTCAGTCCCGGACGTTGCCCTCGGGTCAGTTACGGGACTGTGACCGCACCGCGGAGACGGGAATACTTTGTGAAGTGCCGTGTGTGCCTGCCGTGGAACCGGTAGTGGTTATTGACAGTCGACTAGCCGGATAGTAGGGGAGACCCGGGAGGTATGGGCCGGTTTTGTAAAAAGACAATTTTCTTCCAGTGGGCAGTGGCTAGACCCGGTTTTTCACTCTGCGTCCGTGAAATTTCCTTTCGCCTATTAAGTGTGCCTGATATTAGGCATCTGGGACCAACTATTTTGTCTCGAGATAACTTTCAATAAATCATGCACTTTTTGATCCACCAAAATACACCGGGAGGCGGTGACGCTAACTTCACGGACATGGGCGGGAGGTATGGGCCACGGCCCGTGAGGTATGGACCGGTGCCATGTTTCATATTCTTTTCTCGACAATGAGAACAATACTCGTAGCTGGTATACCTTGATCTCTCTTAGAGCCCAGGAACCGCATGAGCGGCCAACAGCTTACTTCATGGAGGTCACTACGGCACATATGTATGTCTTTCTCTTTGGGTAAATTCAATCATGCTCCACGAAATAAGATTAATAATATTTTTCTGTTCGAATGAAATTAGTAGTTAAATTTTCGACCTTGCGTGACAAAAATGAAACTTATTGAAGAGGACATTTAATGAAAGCATCATTTCATTGATTTAGGATCAACGGGGGTCGGTGGCCCGAACCTCACGGTTAGGACGCCAGAATGTGTGTAGCATCTCAGCTCATAATCTTGCCAAAAAGCTTCAAATTGTCTATACCCAGTCTAAATTTGCATGCTTTAAACTTTATGTCAGCGATGGTCTGACATAATAAAACGAGCCTGGTTCAAATTTATCACGAATTTTCTGTATGTACCGTAATTTACTCGAAGAGGGCAAAACACTTTATTATCGCTCATTGCCAAAGAAGACCGAGGAAGATTTCGGAAATCACGTGGGTTGTATAACGGAATGGCTGCTACCAGTTTACGCGGCCAAATGTGTAAAAATACGCAACACTTCTTCAAAACTGCGATGGCCCATACCTCCAGGGGGCCCATACCTCCTGGGTTTCCCCTACGTATGTACAGTTGAATACAGAACTTGGTGTTCCACTTTTCACAGGCAATCAGCTGCCTTGAGTGGCAGGCTGTGCCGCATCACACGGGCTAAGCGACACAATATCCGTTTTCACGACGGGCTATCCGGCGAATGCACCTAATTTGACCAAATCTGCACCTAATCTCCTTTACAGCAAATATCTTCATTTTATGAATTTATTTCAGTGTTTTAATCGATGATACCTCTGATAATATGACAAAGGCATATAAACAATTAGTGCAACCCTATCTGATAGCTACTAAGAGACACGCTGAACCTAATTTGAACAAATCTGCACCTAATCTGCACCAAATGTGTACCAGATGGCCGTCGTAAAAACGGCCAATATGCTATGACCCAACGCTCACTTCCCATTGACACGCTTATAGATTGCGCGATAAACGGCCTCAACTTAGCGTTCCAGTAAATAATTGATAGCTTCTGAGGAGTGGAACATCATTTTGAAGTCAGCTGTGCGTTGCATATCTGTCTGCCGAT